>NW_027445025.1:0-146304 GCF_048569485.1 Anomaloglossus baeobatrachus
GGTGTGATACCGGCCCCCAGGTGTGTCAGGTGGGGGAGGAGGGGGCTGTAGCTTCAGGGGAGAGGCGTCAGCAGTAATTGCACGTAGTTCCCACATTGTAGCACTAGGTGGCGACATAAGAAGGACAATATGACAGAATGTGACTGATGACGCGTCGCCACCTAGTGCTGCAATGCAGGTACTGCACGTCACGCTTTACTCTTTATCCTATGAGCAGTCGCCCTCGACTTCGTTACAATAAAACCCCAAATCCTCTAAAAAAAAAAATACCACGAGACAGAAGTACGGAGGCCGCAGCATCCACCGGGGCAGGAAATTTACTGCATTTACAAAGTTATAGGATTTATCAAGAGTTAAAAACACAGCAAAGAAAAAAAACAAACAAAAAAACCCACAAACACCGCACACGCACAAGCCGCAGCAAAGAGCCGCATAGCGAGCATCGCACATGCACGTGACCTCGGAGCGCCCGGCCATCACACACGTGACCTCGGAGCGCCCGGCCATCACGCACGTGACCTCGGAGCGCCCGGCCATCACGCACGTGACCTTGGAGCGCCCGGCCATCACATACGCGGCCTCGGAGCGCCCAGCCATCACACACGCACATGACCTTGGAGCGCCCGGCCATCACGCACGTGACCTCGGAGCGCCCGGCCATCACGCACGTGACCTTGGAGCGCCCGGCCATCACATACGCGACCTCGGAGCGCCCAGCCATCACACACGCACATGACCTTGGAGCGCCCGGCCATCACGCACGTGACCTCGGAGCGCCCGGCCATCACACACGCACATGACCTTGGAGCGCCCGGCCATCACGCACGTGACCTCGGAGCGCCCAGCCATCACACACGCACATGACCTTGGAGCGCCCGGCCATCACGCACGTGACCTCGGAGCGCCCGGCCATCACGCACGTGACCTCGGAGCGCCCGGCCATCACGCACGTGACCTCGGAGCGCCCGGCTATCACACGCGCATGCGACCTCGGAGCGCCCGGCCATCACGCACGCACGCGACCTCGGAGCGCCCGGCCATCACGCACGCACGCGACCTCGGAGTGCCCGGCCATCACGCACGCACGCGACCTCAGAGCGCCCGGCCATCACGCACGCACGCGACCTCGGAGCGCACGGCTTTGCTGCAGCTTTTCATCCTCATCTCTGGAAAACTCCCAGAACAAAAAACAAAAAAAAGGACAGACCGGATCTGTAGACAGCAGACGAGAAGAGAAGGAGTAAGGTGCACTTTTTTTTGGGCGTGACCCCTGACAAACATAAAAAAGAGAAATAAATAAAAGTTGTCCTTTGGTCGGGGGCTCGGCCGTCAGCGCTCGTCCTGACAGTGTGAGCCCGGAGATGAGCGCAGAGTGATGAGCGGCGTCACGGTCCTCGCACATTATCCCTGAGAGTTCAGAGGAATCCGCATCCACCACGGAGCAAACATCCAGCGTCAGAGCGGACCCCCAGCCCCGGGCAGAGAGAGGGGGCCCGGAACTAGCAGAACCGGCAGATCCTTAGAATACAGTAATGGCTGCTGACAACCGACCGCAACGAGGATCTGACAACAGGTGGTAACGGGGGATGTGGGGCACGGCCCCGCCAAGCTGCGCGGGAGCCGCCCCGGCACTGGAGCCGCCCAGGCACTGGACCTGCAGCCGGTATCCGTCCTGGGGAGCGTTCGGGTCGGTACATTACTGAATCATCAGCGTCAGAAATGGAGGAGCCTCTGATCCAGCAAAACGCAAGTCACTGGAGGGGGGGATGTGGCTTGGAAAGATGGGGGATCCCAGCGCTCTCCTGGGGGACCGTGCAGCACCCGGCACAGCGACAGGACGGCCCCCCCGAACCTCCTGCTACCTGGAGTGCTTGGAGTGGCTGGGGTGCAGAGTCTCGTCTATGGGGGGCCAGGAGTGCAGCCCCCGCAGCTCACGCTCCAGTCTCTTGTAAACTTTCTTAGGCTCCTTCTTTTTGCGCAGTTTCCTGAAGCAGCTTAAATATCCGTGATCCAGAGAAGTCTGGAAGAAAGCGGAGCCGTCAGCACTGGAGACCCCCCAGTGTCCCCCCCCAATATCACTGGTGACCCCCCAACACCCACCAGTGTCCCCCCCCCCAATATCACTGGTGACCCCCCTCAACACCCACCCACCCCAGCCGGTGCCCCCCCCCAATATCACTGGTGACCCCCCCAACACCCACCAGTGTCCCCCCCCCCCCCCCCCCCAATATCACTGGTGACCCCCCTAACACCCACCCCGGCCGGTGTCCCCCCAATATCACTGGTGATCCCCCCCCATTTGGCCAGTGTCCCCCCCGCCCCTGATATCACTGGTGATCCCCCCCCCATTTGGCCAGTGACCCCCGCCCCTGATATCACTGGTGATCCCCCCCCATTTGGCCAGTGACCCCCGCCCCTGATATCACTGGTGATCCCCCCCATTTGGCCGGCGTCCGCCCCCCGCCCCCGATAATCACTCACCTCCACGATGAAAGCGGCGATGAAATTCACAGCAGCGATTCCGATTAACACAAACTTAAAGTTGAAGTCTCCGATCTCTTTGAGATCCAGGAGCGACCGCATGAACCTCAGAGGAAAGAGCGTGATCCACAGCATCATGGCGAGGAGCAGGAGGAGCGCGGAGAGGAAGAGGACTGCGGGGAGAGAGGACAGATCAGAGGAGCGCGGAGAGGAAGAGGACTGCGGGGAGAGAGGACGGGTCAGAGGAGCGCGGAGAGGAAGAGGACTGCGGGGAGAGAGGACGGGTCAGAGGAGCGCGGAGAAGAACAGGACTGCGGGGAGAGAGGACGGGTCAGAGGAGCGCGGAGAGGAAGAGGACTGCGGGGAGAGAGGACAGGTCAGAGGAGCGCGGAGAGGAAGAGGACTGCGGGGAGAGAGGACGGGTCAGAGGAGCGCAGAGAGGAAGAGGACTGCGGGGAGAGAGGACGGGTCAGAGGAGCGCGGAGAGGAAGAGGACTTCGGGGAGAGAGGACGGGTCAGAGGAGCGCGGAGAGGAAAAGGACTGCGGGGAGAGAGGACGGGTCAGAGGAGCGCAGAGAGGAACAGGACTGCGGGGAGAGAGGACGGGTCAGAGGAGCGCGGAGAGGAATAGGACTGCGGGGGAGAGAGGACGGGTCAGAGGAGCGCAGAGAGGAAGAGGACTGCGGGGAGAGAGGACGGGTCAGGAGGAGCGCAGAGAGGAAGAGGACTGCGGGGAGAGAGGACGGGTCAGAGGAGCAGGAGGAGAGCGGAGAAGATCAGGACTGCGGGGAGAGAGGATGGGTCAGAGGGGGGGGCACCCGCGCGGAGAGGAACAGGACTGGGGGAGAGAGGACGGGTCAGAGGAGCGTGGAGAGGAACAGTACTGCAGGGAAAAAGGACAGGTCAGGGGTGGCAGCCGCGCGGAGAGGAACAGGACTGCGGGGAAAGAGGACAGGTCAGAAGGGGTACCGCGCAGAGAGGAACAGGACTGCGGGGAAAGAGGATGGGTCAGAGGAGGCACCGCGCGGGCCCAGAGCATCATGGATTCCCCCTCCCCCACAGCACAGATACTCACGGTTGGTGTACAGCGGCTTCCGGAAGGGATATCCCTTAGAGAGGACGACGGCGACAATCAGGTACTGGAACCCGGAGACACAGAACACCGCCGTGTTCTCATAATTTGGCAGGTTGTGAGGATCAGCGCTCGTCATATTTATCGGAACAAACCTGCAGACGACAACGACCACAGACATGAGGGAAGGTGATCTGCATTCTGAGAAACCGCCACTAGATGGCATGCAGAGGAGCCGAATAGGGAAAATAGCAGCAGAAAATGGGGCTGAGCGGTATTACAGTATATATAGCAGGTTATGGCTGGAGGGTGTGGCGGTATTATATATAGGAGGTTATGGGGTGGAGGGTGTGGCGGCATTTATATATAGGAGGTGATGGGGTGGAGGGTGTGTGGCGGTATTATATATAGGAGGTTATGGGGTGGAGGGTGTGGCTGTATTTATATATAGGAGGTTATGGGGTGGAGGGTGTGGCGGTATTATATATATCAGGTTATGGGGTGGAGGGTGTGGGGATATTATATATAGCAAGTGATGGAGTGGAGGGTGTGGCGGTATTATATATAGGAGGTTATGGGGTGGAGGGTGTGGCGGTATTATATATAGGAGGTGATGGGGTGGAGGGGGTGGAGGTATTATATATATAGGAGGTGATGGGGTGGAGGGTGTGGCGGTATTATATATAGGAGGTGATGGGTGGAGGGTGTGGGGATATTATATATAGCAGGTGATGGGGTGGAGGGGTGTGGCGGTATTATATATAGCAGGTTATGGGTTGGAGGGTGTGACAATATTATATATATCAGGTTATGGGGTGGAGGGTGTAGCGGTATTATATATAGCAGGTGATGGAGTGGAGGGTGTGGCGGTATTATATATATCAGGTTATGGGGTGGAGGGTGTGGCGGTATTTATATATAGGAGGTGATGGGGTGGAGGGTGTGGCGGTATTATATATAGGAGGTTATGGGGTGGAGGGTGTGGCGGTATTTATATATAGGAGGTGATGGGGTGGAGGGTGCGGCGGTATTATATATAGGAGGTTATGGGGTGGAGGGTGTGGCGGTATTTATATATAGGAGGTTATGGGGTGGTAGGTGTGGCGGTATTATATATAGGAGGTGATGGGGTGGAAGGTGTGGCGGTATTATATATAGGAGGTGATGGGGTGGAAGGTGTGGCGGTATTATACATAGCAGGTTATGGGGTGGAGGGTGTGGCGGTATTATACATAGGAGGTTATGGGGTGGAGGGTGTGTGGCGGTATTATACATAGCAGGTGATGGGGTGGTGGAGGGTGTGGCGGTATTATATATGCAGGTTATGGGGTGGAGGGTGTGGCGGTATTATACATAGGAGGTTATGGGGTGGAGGGTGTGGCGGTATTATATATAGCAGGTTATGGGGTGGAGGGTGTGTGGCGGTATTATATATAGGAGGATATGGGGTGGAGGGTGTGGCGGGTATTATATATAGGTGGTGATGGGGTGGAGGGTGAGGCGCGTATTATATATAGGAGGATATGGGGTGGAGGGTGTGGCGGTATTATATATAGGAGGTGATGGGGTGGAGGGTGTGGCGGTATTATATATAGGAGGTTATGGCGGTATTTATATATAGGAGGTTATGGGGTGGAGGGTGTGGCGGGTATTATACATAGCAGGTGATGGGGTGGAGGGTGTGGCGGTATTATATATAGGAGGTTATGGGGTGGAGGGTGTGGCAGTATTATATATAGGAGGTGATGGGGTGGAGGGTGTGGCGGTATTATATATAGCAGGTTATGGGTGGAGGTTGTGGGCGGTATTATATATAGGAGGTTATGGAGGGTGTGGCGTATTATATATAGGAGGTGATGGGGGTGGAGGGTGTGGCAGTATTATATATAGGAGGTTATGGGGTGGAGGGTGTGGCGGTATTATATATAGGAGGTTATGGGGTGGAGGGATGTGGCGGTATTATATATAGCAGGTTATGGGGTGGAGGGTGTGGCAGGTATTATATATAGGAGATTATGGGGTGGAGGGTGTGGCGGTATTTATATATAGGAGGTGATGGGGTGGAGGGGTGGCTGTGGGTATTATATATAGGAGGTGATGGGGTGGAGGTGTTGTGGCGGTATTATATATAGGAGGTGATGGGGTGGAGGGTGTGGTGGTATTATATATAGGAGGTGATGGGGTGGAGGGTTTGTGGCGGTATTTATATATAGGAGGTGATGGGGTGGAGGGTGTGGCGGTATTATATATAGGAGGTGATGGGGTGGAGGGTGTGGCGGTATTATATATAGGAGGTGATGGGGTGGAGGGGTGTGGCGGGTATTATATATATAGGAGGTGATGGGGTGGAGGGTGTGGCGGTATATATATATAGGAGGTGATGGGGTGGAGGGTGCGGCGGTATTATATACAGGAGGTGATGGGGTGGAGGGTGTGGCGGTATTATATATAGGAGGTGATGGGGTGGAGGGTGTGGCGGTATTTATATATAGGAGGTTATGGGGTGGAGGGTTGTGGCAGTATTATATACAGGAGGTGATGGGGTGGAGGGTGTGGCAGTATTATATACAGGAGGTGATGGGGTGGAGGGTGTGGCAGTATTATATATAGGAGGTTATGGGGTGGAGGGGGAGGCGGTATTATATATAGGAGGTGATGGGGTGGAGGGGGAGGCGCGGTATTATATACAGGAGGTGATGGGGTGGAGGGTGTGGCGGTATTATATACAGGAGGTGATGGGGTGGAAAGTGTGGCGGTATTATATAAAGCCGCGGCGCTGCACTCACCACGTCTGGGCTCTGATCAGGTAGTTATGACAGCAGCTGGATGATGAGGATCATAGTGGTCTGCAGGATGAGGCTGCCCAGCACCGGGGGTACTGATCAGTGTGCCCAGAGGACGCCCGCGTCCACCAGCACCGCGGCCGGCCCCCGTCCTGCCCATCAACACCGCGATGGTCGTGGTGATCACCAGGTCAAACAGCAGGAACTGGAAGTCGCCCAGATTCGTGTCCACCTGCGAGAGCGACGGGGGGACCGTGAGGAGACGAGACATGCAGGAGCGCAGCGCCCGGACCCCCCGGAGCCCACCCGTCCTACCACCGCCATATCCCCGCACCCACAGTATACAGGACCTGCAGTGCCCGGACCCCCGGAGCCCACCCCGTCCTACCACCGCCATATCCCGCACCCACAGTATACAGGACCTCCCCCCGCTGTATCCCCGCACTCACCGTATACAGGACCTCCCCGCGCTGTATCCCCGCACTCACCGTATTACAGACCTCCCCCGCTGTATCCCCGCACCTCACCGTATACAGGACCTCCCCCCCCGCTGTATCCCAGCACTCACCGTATACAGGACCTCCTCCCGCCGTATCCCCGCACTCACCGTATACAGGACCTCCCCCCCCCGCTGTATCCCCGCACTCACCGTATACAGGACCTCCACCCGCCGTATCCCCGCACTCACCGTATACAGGACCTTCCCCCCGCTGTATCCCCGCACTCACCGTATACAGGACCTCCCCCCGCCGTATCCCCGCACTCACCGTATACAGGACTCCCCCGCCGTATCCCCGCACTCACCGTATACAGACCTCCCCCCAGCTGTATCCCCGCACTCACCGTATACAGGACCTCCCCCCGCGTATCCCCGCACTCACCGTATACAGGATCAGCCCCCGCTGTATCCCCGCACTCACCGTATACAGGATCAGCCCCCGCCGTATCCCCGCACTCACAGTATACAGGACCTCTCCCACTGTATCCCCGCACTCACCGTATACAGGATCAGCCCCCGCCGTATCCCCGCACTCACAGTATACAGGACCTCTCCCCACTGTATATCCCCGCACTCACCGTATACAGACCTCCCCCCGCCGTATCCCCGCACTCACCGTATACAGGACCTCCCCCCGCCGTATCCCCGCACTCACCGTATACAGGACCTCCCCCCGCCGTATCCCCGCACTCACCGTATACAGGATCAGCCCCCGCCGTATCCCCGCACTCACCGTATACAGGACCTCCCCCGCCGTATCCCCCGCACTCACCGTATACAGGACCTCCCCCCGCCGTATCCCGCACTCACCGTATACAGGACCTCCCCCCGCCCGTTATCCCGCACTCACCGTATACAGGATCAAGCCCCCGCCGTATCCCCGCACTCACCGTATACAGGATCAGCCCACGCCGTATCCCCGCACTCACCGTATACAGGATCAGCACACTGATGAACTGCGTCAGGCTGTACATGGCCATGTACTTGAACATCTCGAAGGAGTCTCCAGCGAGCAGCGCCCCTCCCTGCAAGACGAGCGAGGGTTAAAGGATGGAAAAACGGAGGCCGAGATCATTAGTGCTTTATAATCACGGCTCCTGTAACAGATCCGCAGCGCTGCAGTGTAAAGCATGGCGCAGGGGACCGAGCTGTCACCGGTAATGATCAGACGGGGCCAGAGGTGAGACCCTCCTGAATAGTGAGCGGCACCGCTGCGTCCGACCCCCACAATGGCCGCCCTGTGGCGGGGAGGACGGCGCACGCCCAGGAGGACTCGCACTCACCGGATGACGATGGGGACGCACTCGATGTTCCCGACTCTGGATGTAAACGGAGACGCCACTGAAGCCTCCGCGTCCGACAGCGAAATCCCCACATCCGCCGCCTTCAGCGCTCCACAGTCATTGGCGCCATCACCGCACATCCCCACACAGTAACTGCGAGGATACCGTCACAGGTCAGGAGAGACGGACCCCCCGCCGCCCTTCCCCCCCAATACAGAGAAACCCACCCCCGGCCCCCCTAATACCCAGAAATACACCCACCACCCTCCAATACCCAGAAACCCACCCCCATCCCCCCAATACCCAGAAACCCACCCACCAACCCCCCAATATCCAGAAACCCACCCACCAACCCCCCCAATATCCAGAAACCCACCCCCAGCCCCCCCAATACCCAGAAATACACCCCACCAACCCCCCCCAATACCCAGAAACCCCAACACCAACCCCCCACCTCCAATATCCAGAAACCCACCCACCAACCCCCACCCCCAATATCCAGAAACCCACCACCAACCCCCCACCTCCAATATCCAGAAACCCACCCACCAACCCCCCCAATACCAGAAACCCACACCACCAACCCCCCCCAATATCCAGAAACCCAACCACCAACCCCCCCAATATCCTAGAAACCCACCCACCAACCCCCAATATCCAGAAACCCAACCACCAACCCCACCTCCAATATCCAGAAACCCACCCACCAACCCCCCCAATATCCAGAAACCCACCCACCAACCCCCCCCCAATATCCAGAAACCCACCCACCAACGCCCCCCAATATCCAGAAACCCCACCCACCACCCCCCCCAATATCCAGAAACCCAACCACCAACCCCCACCTCCAATATCCAGAAACCCACCCACCAACCCCCCAATATCCAGAAACCCCACCCACCAACCCCCCCAATATCCAGAAACCCACCCACCAACGCCCCCCCAATATCCAGAAACCCACCCACCAACCCCCCCAATATCCAGAAACCCACCCACCAACCCCCCCAATATCCAGAAACCCACCCACCAACCCTCCCAATATCCAGAAACCCACCCACCAACCCCCCCAATACCCAGAAATACACCCACCAACTCCCCCAATACCCAGAAATACACCCACCAACCCCCAATACCCAGAAATACACCCACCACCCCCCAATACCCAGAAACCCACCCACCAACCCCCAATACCCAGAAAAATATAAAACCTATAACTGACCTATTATCCCACATTTTCATATATGTAGTTGTTTTTTTAAAAAAAATAATTATTCTAAGTAGAATTGCCTATCAATAATTTTTATTTAATCCAAAAAATACATGTCACACAGTGCACAAGGGTGAAAAAGTAGCTCTAAAAAAAATCTTAAAAACATTCAGAGGGTATTTAAATGAGAGGGTAGCATGATCCACATATCCCATTAACATCACTGGTTCATTTAATAGGTGACAAAATTTCCTTAAGACATAGGTACATAAAAAGTGCTTAGTACAATGCAATGTTCACATAATTCTCAACATATACTGGTCAAGATTGCATGTAAATATATATAAGTGCTTAGTGCGGAGCAGCATAAACTGTAAACATATACACAGAGTCCTGTGCTGCCGTAATCAGCTGCACAGGGCAAATATTATCAAGCTCACCACTGAACCCCATGACTTGGGGGTAAGACAATATGATGCCTTCGAGAAGGGTATAATTCCCAAATCTATTCTGGAGGGGCTCATATTAGAGTTTCCGAGGGTACCTACAAATATACTTTGTGCCCAAAATACATAAGGACCCATTACAACCACCAGGCAGGCCAATCGTATCCGGAAATGAAGGCCTCTGTGAACCAGTGTGCAAATTTTTGGATCACTATTTAAAATCTATAGTGACCACACTGCCATCATATATTCGTGATTCGACAGAATTTCTGAATGCAATCCAAGATATCACTTTAGAGACAAATATGATGATGGTAACAGCTGATGTGCAATCATTATACACCTCAATTGCACACAAAGATGGAATCACTGCGGTAGAATATTACTTGAAAATGTCCAATATGGATGATCAGCTGGTGAGTCTCCTAGTACAATTGTTAGAATTTATTCTAACACATAATTATTTTCTATTCAAGGACCGCTACTACCTCCAGGAGAGGGGGACCGCAATGGGGGCGTCTTGTGCGCCCTCTTTCGCGAACCTTTTTCTTGGATGGTGGGAGCGGTCCATACAATTTCCATCTGAATCATGTGGCGCAGTCCATTTATGGCTGCGCTACATAGATGATATTTTTTTGATTTGGGAAGGGGAGACTCACCGGCTGAATCAGTTCATGGATCAATTAAATAAGAATGATCATAATATCAAACTTTCTTATGCTTATAGCCAAGAAAATATTGATTTTTTGGATATCAAGATATTTAAGGAAAGAGATGGAAGTCTGAAGACGGACATATACCGAAAAAAGACAGCTGTTAACTCATTATTAAGTGCGAAATCTTCTCACCCAACACAGACAATCAGAGGGATCCCTACAGGTCAGTTCTTAAGGGCACGACGCATCTGTTCAAGTGACACCCTTTTTGAGGCACAAGCCCATGATCTAAAAAAACGGTTCCATTTTCGTCAATACAGGAATCAGGATATTGAAGAGGGATACAAGAGAGCGAAAAAGACATCACGTATGGACCTCTTAAAATCAACCAAGAAAGAGCAGGCAGATCAAAAGGTGAGATTTATAACTCCATACCATGCCCAATGGAGGGAGATGTGTGTTATATTAAACAAATATTGGCCCATATTACTTACGGATAATGACCTAGCCCCAATCTTAACATCAAAAGCAGCAGTTACATCTAAAAGAGCCAAAACGATTAAAGATATGGTGGTGAGGAGTCACTACATTCCCCCACAAAAAAATCTGTGGGGCCTTAATACTAAGCCTAGGTGGGGTACATACCCCTGTGGAGACTGTGGTGCGTGTACCCAAGTAGAGAGATCTCAGGTGTTCCATGACTCAACTCACTCAACCACATATACCATAGTGCACCATATCAACTGCCGTACGACTGGGGTGGTATATTGGGCGTATTGCCCATGTGACTTAATCTATGTGGGATTAACGTCCCGAGAATTCAGAGTTCGAGTCATGGAACACATTCGAGACATTAAAAATGCAGTTAAAGCCAAGAAACCAGAGGATATTGAAAAATTAAAAAATATCCCAAGACATTTCAGAGATAAGCATCAATACAATTGGAGACTGCTGAAATTTAGAGGCATAGATAGGGTACAACTTGGAGCCAGAGGGGGTGATGTAAAGAAAAATCTAGCCCAAAAGGAGGCACGTTGGATAACAGTGCTAAATACTATTAAACCAAATGGATTAAATGATGCCATTAGCTTTAAACCATTCTTATGACACTATAGCAGCATGGGGTGGTGATATGCAGTCTGTTTCTCGACTTTCCATTTTAATTGTTTTCTTAACTAGTGTTTGTTATGATTATGTATTACTAACAGGATTATGGTGGCAAGACATCCTCCTTCGCTATGAGAAACACCCCATCTAAAAAAGAACGAAAAAGAATACAGAATGGATTTATATGGAAGAACATAATGCTTAATATCCCAGGGAAAATATAATGCCTGGATGCACCCTGGGGGGGCGGAGATGGACTTCGACCACGTCAAAATGACTTATATAAAACAATAAAGAAAGAGGAGGACTATACCTCATATACACTTATCAACAAAATTTAAATACAGAGTATGAAGTGATTGATTTGAATCATTGTGGCCGGACTCTATCTCTGCCCTTCCGCTTGCCCTCATGCAAGATGGAGGAATGTAAAGCACTGTATGTGCGCGCGCGGATCATCTGACCTCCTCCTTCCGCGTCACGCCCGGCGTCCAATGAGATCGATTCACTGTGCGCATGCGCAGTGGCGGTTTCCGGACGCCGGGCGTGGCGGCGAATGGGGAGGCGGATGGGACGTGTGCGCCAATGATACAGGTGTGACATAGCGACAATAGCAAGGATGTATATAAGGACATGGATTGCGCCATACCTGCACCTCCAGGACGAAGCTCTATGCGAAACGCGTCGAGGTGCAGGGTGACGTGATCCACATACTTGTCATCCCCATATTGGTGGGTTTTCACTATGAATTAATTGTCTTACCCCCAAGTCATGGTTCAGTGGTGAGCTTGATAATATTTGCCCTGTGCAGCTGATTACGGCAGCACAGGACTCTGTGTATATGTTTACAGTTTATGCTGCTCCGCACTAAGCACTTTATATATATTTACATGCAATCTTGACCAGTATATGTTGAGAATTATGTGAACATTGCATTGTACTAAGCACTTTTTATGTACCTATGTCTTAAGGAAATTTTGTCACCTATTAAATGAACCAGTGATGTTAATGGGATATGTGGATCATGCTACCCTCTCATTTAAATACCCTCTGAATGTTTTTAAGATTTTTTTTAGCTACTTTTTCACCCCTTGTGCACTGTGTGACATGTATTTTTTGGATTAAATAAAAATTATTGATAGCAATTCTACTTAGAATAATTATTTTTTTTAAAAAAACAACTACATATATGAAAAATGTGGGATAATAGGTCAGTTATAGGTTTTATATGCTTATTCAAGGACCTAGTCTGAGGAAACATAGTTGAAATGGACCTAAGTGCTTTTTTGGTTAAAGCCCCAATACCCAGAAACCCACCCACCAACCCCCACCTCCAATACCCAGAAACCCACCCACCAACCCCCCCAATACCCAGAAACCCACCCACCAACCCCCCCCCCCCCAATATCCAGAAACCCAACCACCAACCCTCCCAATATCCAGAAACCCACCCACCAACCCCCCCCCCCAATATCCAGAAACCCAACCACCAACCCTCCCAATATCCAGAAACCCACCCACCAACCCCCCCAATATCCAGAAACCCACCCACCAACCTCCCCAATATCCAGAAACCCAACCACCAACCCCCCCCAATACCCAGAAACCCACCCACCAACCCCCACCCCCCAATACCCAGAAACCCACCCACCAACCCCCAATACTCAGACACCCAACCACCCCCCGCCCCCACAAAGCAGCGGGGGCAGGAGTCAGGCGGCAGAGGAGCGGAGCAGCGGGGGCAGGAGTCAGGCGGCACAGGAGCGGAGCAGCGGGGGCAGGAGTCAGGCGGCACAGGAGCGGAGCAGCGGGGGCAGGAGTCAGGCGGCACAGGAGCGGAGCAGCGGGGGCAGGAGTCAGGCGGCACAGGAGCGGAGCAGCGGGGGCAGGAGTGAGGCGGCAGAGGAGCGGAGCAGCGGGGGCAGGAGTCGGGCGGCAGAGGAGCAGAGCAGCGGGGGCAGCAGAGGAGCGGAGCAGCGGGGGCAGGAGTCAGGCGGCAGAGGAGCAGAGCAGCGGGGGCAGGAGTCAGGCGGCAGAGGAGCGGAGCAGCGGGGGCAGGAGTCAGGCGGCAGAGGAGCGGAGCAGCGGGGGCAGGAGTCGGGCGGCAGAGGAGCGGAGCAGCGGGGGCAGGAGTCGGGCGGCAGAGGAGCAGAGCAGCGGGGGCAGCAGAGGAGCGGAGCAGCGGGGGCAGGAGTCAGGCGGCAGAGGAGCGGAGCAGCGGGGGCAGGAGTAGGGCGGCAGAGGAGCGGAGCAGCGGGGGCAGCAGAGGAGCGGAGCAGCTGGGGCAGCAGAGGAGCGTAGCAGCGGGGGCAGGAGTCAGGCAGCAGAGGAGCGGAACAGCGGGGGCAGCAGAGGAGCGGAGCAGCGGGGGCAGCAGAGGAGCGGAGCAGCGGGGGCAGGAGTCAGGCAGCAGAGGAGCGGAGCAGCGGGGTCAGCAGAGGAGCGGAGCAGCGGGGGCAGGAGTCGGGCAGCAGAGGAGCGGAGCAGTGGGGGCAGCAGAGGAGCGGAGCAGCGGGGGCAGCAGAGGAGCGGAGCAGCGGGGGCAGGAGTCGGGCAGCAGAGGAGCGGAGCAGTGGGGGCAGCAGAGGAGCGGAGCAGCGGGGGCAGCAGAGGAGCGGAGCAGCGGGCAGGACAAGTCACTCACTTCAGATCCTGGAAATCTCGCACCAGCTGAGTCTTCTGCTCCGGTGACATCCGGGCGAACACCGCCGCGTGTATAAGAATCTGCAGAAGGAGACGACAAGAATGTAATGGAGACCGACGGGGACAGACGCACAATGTGGAGGCCTGCCTGTGTCTGCCTGTGCCTGCCTGTGTCTGCCTGTGCCTGCCTGCCTCTGTGTCTGCCTGTGCCTGCCTCCGTGTCTGCCTGTGCCTGCCTCCGTGTCTGCCTGTGCCTGCCCGTCTCTGCCTGTGCCTGCCTGTGCCTGCCCGTGCCTGCCTCAGTGTCTGCCTGTGCCTGCCCGTGCATGCCTGTGTCTGCCCGTGCCTGCCTGTGTCTGCCCGTGCCTGCCCGTGCCTGCCCCTGCCTGTGCCTGCCCTTGCCTGCCTGCCTGTGCCTGTCCGTGCCTGCCCCTGCCTGTGCCTGTCACACGGACACGTTCCATCTTACCTTGGGCTTCAGATCGGGGAAGAAGTCTGACAAGACTGCAAAGGATTTCCCATTCATTGCAAAACAGTATGGCTGCCTCTCCAGGAACAGCGCCCCCTGCTGGTACAGACCCTGCAGGAGAAGGAGAGGTGAGCTGCTGTAGCGGGGACTGCTCCCTCACACCGCACATTGTGGCTCCTGTGCACACCCGGTCACTGCTGCGGAGGTTAGATATTGCAGTGATACTTCGGCTGCGCTCACGTCCGCGATGGACACTGACTGCGGTGCCTGCACATAACTGCGGGGTGCAAACGGCGGTGTTTGTACATGACTGCTGGATGCGGTGACGGCGGGCAGATATCGCGCACAGCTATACGCACCGGCTATACGCAGCGGCCGCTCACCTCTCGGTACTCTTCTGCCGGCGCCGGCTCTGACGGGATGAATTTCAGGGCGGCGGCGCTGTTGTACGTCGGTGGAGACGCGTTCACAAAGAAAACCTTCTCCGCCGGCTCCACCAGGTGACAGCTCCGGGCGACATTCACCGCCGTCAGCATGTTATCCCCTGCAGCACAGGGAGGAGCATCAGTGACCGGCCCCGGGTACGGAGACCGCGAGCAGCGAGGCACTCACCGGTCACCATGACGGTGCGGATGTCGGCCCTCCGCAGGGAGTAGATGACCGCGGCCGTCTCCGGTTTCAGGACATTTTTCATTACCAGGAATCCAGTGAAAATGAGGTCCCGCTCCGCCAAATCCCTGCAACATACAAGACAGACGAAAGCGGTGACCACCGGCACCAAACGTGGAGGAGCGGGGGCAGCACTGCCCGGGAAGGGCCACAACCACCGCCGATACCACATGCACACTCACGGCACAACCACCGCCGATATCACATGCACACTCACGGCACAACCACCGCCGATATCACATGCACACTTGCGGCACAACCACCGGCGATGTCACATGCACACTTGCGGCACAACCACCGGCGATGTCACATGCACACTTGCGGCACAACCACCGCCGATGGTTCGGACTAATGTTCAGCAGATTTATCAGATCCCGCATTCGCCCGCTGCCCGCTGATCCCGCAGAGGGAACGGTACGGTTTTTGCATTTCTCGCTGCTGATCTCCGGACACAAACCTGGTGATGGACTGCGCCTCCTCGAACGTCCGCACTGAGGGCAGAGGCTTATGGGCGAATCCCAGCACCCGGTAGCCATCCTGGGTGTACTGGCGGAGCATGGCGGTGAAGTCCGGCGGCACTGTAGGGAAGAAAAGAGTACAGCATAACGGCACAGGAGCACCCCCTGCTCACGGACGTCACCGCTCACCGCCAGGAGCACCCCCCGCTCACAGACGTCACCGCTCACCTGAGTCCGGCCGGCACAGGCTGGCCACCATCTCCGGGGCCCCCTTCATGTACAGCTCAGGCTGAGAATCCCCCGGGATTTTGGCGATGACGCTCATCCTTTGCAAACCAGAAGAAAAGGGGAATCTCTGCAGGACTCCGACCGGCAACTGGTGTTTCTAGGGGGCAGAAATGGCGAGAGATAAAGTGCGGGGGGCGACACCGGCACAGAGGCAGACGCCATTACACCAGAACACACCGGCACAGAGGCAGACACCATCACACCAGAACACACCGGCACAGAGGCGGACACCATCACACCAGAACACACCGGCACAGAGGCGGACACCATCACACCAGAACACACCGGCACAGAGACAGACGCCATCACACCAGAACACACCGGCACAGAGGCAGACACCATCACACCAGAACACACCGGCACAGAGGCAGACACCATCACACCAGAACACACCGGCACAGAGGCGGACACCATCACACCAGAACACACCGGCACAGAGGCGGACACCATCACACCAGAACACACCGGCACAGAGGCAGACGCCATCACACCAGAACACACCGGCACAGAGGCAGACGCCATCACACCAGAACACACCGGCACAGAGGCAGACACCATTACACCAGAACACACCGGCACAGAGGCAGACACCATCACACCAGAACACACCGGCACAGAGGCAGACACCATCACACCAGAACACACCGGCACAGAGGCAGACACCATCACACCAGAACACACCGGCACAGAGGCGGACACCATCACACCAGAACACACCGGCACAGAGGCAGACACCATCACACCAGAACACACCGGCACAGAGGCAGACACCATCACACCAGAACACACCGGCACAGAGGCAGACGCCATCACACCAGAACACACCGGCACAGAGGCAGACGCCATCACACCAGAACACACCGGCACAGAGGCAGACACCATCACACCAGAACACACCGGCACAGAGGCAGACACCATCACACCAGAACACACCGGCACAGAGGCAGACACCATCACACCAGAACACACCGGCACAGAGGCAGACGCCATCACACCAGAACACACCGGCACAGAGGCAGACACCATCACACCAGAACACACCGGCACAGAGGCAGACACCATCACACCAGAACACACCGGCACAGAGGCAGACACCATCACACCAGAACACACCGGCACAGAGGCAGACGCCATCACACCAGAACACACCGGCACAGAGGCAGACGCCATCACACCAGAACACACCGGCACAGAGGCAGACACCATCACACCAGAACACACCGGCACAGAGGCAGACACCATCACACCAGAACACACCGGCACAGAGGCAGACGCCATCACACCAGAACACACCGGCACAGAGGCAGACGCCATCACACCAGAACACACCGGCACAGAGGCAGACACCATCACACCAGAACACACCGGCACAGAGGCAGACGCCATCACACCAGAACACACCGGCACAGAGGCAGACGCCATCACACCAGAACACACCGGCACAGAGGCAGACACCATCACACCAGAACACACCGGCACAGAGGCAGACACCATCACACCAGAACACACCGGCACAGAGGCAGACACCATCACACCAGAACACACCGGCACAGAGGAGGACACCATCACACCAGAACACACCGGCACAGAGGCAGACGCCATCACACCAGAACACACCGGCACAGAGGCAGACACCATCACACCAGAACACACCGGCACAGAGGCAGACACCATCACACCAGAACACACCGGCACAGAGGAGGACACCATCACACCAGAACACACCGGCACAGAGGCAGACGCCATCACACCAGAACACACCGGCACAGAGGCAGACGCCATCACACCAGAACACACCGGCACAGAGGCAGACGCCATCACACAACAACTTCAGCTCAGGATAACGTGTGCAGCGGATTTCTAGTACTGATCAGACAATGGCCGTCCTGTGCGGAGGCTCCAGATCACCAGCGATAACCAGGAGGGGACAAAGGCTTTACCGTCCCGAGGGGCTGCTCCTCCAGGCTCGGGGGCTTCATTGCTGATAGAACTTTAGTGCCAAAAATCTCTGTGGTTTGTGGATTTGCGTCTCCGTCCTCCAGGATCTGCAGGAGACAGAACCAAGAATCCATTTACAGGGCAGTATTTATCTTCTCCACATTATGGCAAAAGTGACCCGGGAATAAGGTTCCCCCGGTCAGTGCAAGTCCGCAGACACCAAACACGTCGAGGTTCAGCTGACCCCCCGCCATCATAACTGCCCACCGCAATCACGTCACGGGAGCGCCAATGGAAACGGTGACTGACGCGCCCCCTGCTGGTGAGTAATAAACCCTGCTGTCACTGATTGGCAGCGGTATTTAGCTGGTTATCAGTGGCGGGTGCAGCTCCTGACAACCCATGGCTATGAGAGGCAGATGACGCAGGATGAGATCAGCCGTCATGGGCAGGGAATGGAGCGGCTCGACATCTTCGCCAGCATCAAAAACAGAGACGCCGGCATCAAAGGCAGAGACGCCGGCATCAACGGCAGAGACGCCGGCGTCAAAGGCAGAGACGCCGGCGTCAAAGGCAGAGACGCCGGCGTCAAGGGCAGAGACGCCGGCATCAAAGGCAGAGACGCCGGCATCAAAGGCAGAGACGCCGGCATCAAAGGCAGAGACGCCACCATCAAAGGCAGACACACGACTTGGTGCCAGCATCGAAGGCAGACATGTGGCTTGGTGCCGGCATCAAAGTCAGAGACACGGTTTGTCGGCTGCATCAAAAGCGGAGCTACGGCTCAGCGTCTGCATCAAGGGCAGAGACATGGCTTGGCATCGAAGGAAGAGACACGGCTCGGCGCTGGCATGGAAGGTAGACACGCGGCTCGATGCTGGCATCAAAGTCAGAGACAAGTCATGTTGCCTGCATCAAAGGCGAGAAACATGGCTCGGCACCAACATCAGAGGCAGACACGCGGCTCGGCATCAGAGGCAGACACGCGGCTCGGCATCAGAGGCAGACACGCGGCTCGGCATCAGAGGCAGACACGCGGCTCGGCATCAGAGGCAGACACGCGGCCTCGGCATCAGAGGCAGACACGCGGCTCGGCATCAGAGGCAGACACGCGGCTCGGCATCAGAGGCAGACACGCGGCTCGGCATCAGAGGCAGACACGCGGCCTCGGCATCAGAGGCAGACACGCAGCTCGGCATCAGAGGCAGACACACGGCTCGGCATCAGAGGCAGACACACGGCTCGGCATCAGAGGCAGGAGTTACGGCTCAGCGCTGGCATCAAAAGGTAGACACGTGGCTCGTCACCGGCATCAAGGGCGGAGACGCGGCTCGTGCCGGCATCAAAGGCAGAGACCCGTTAAATATAAACCATCAGTCATGAAGGGTGAAAATAGCAGGAGTTTTGGGGCCGCAGAACAAAGCTGGGTACACGGAGCGCTGCCGGGGGGTCAGACGTGGGGGGACCCTGGATCCTCACCCAGCCCGTAGACTCCACCATCTTCAGGTCCATCAGGTCGCCGATCAGCTGCCCGCTCAGGAAGGTGACCGCGTGACAGGCGGCCAGAGAAAATAACAAGTGACGTCGGGGAGGGAACGTGCGTCGTGGACGATGGGCAGGAAGCCGCCGTCCTCCAGGGGGACCACTCCCCACACATCCAGGCCTTCTTCTGTCAGGGTCCCTGTCTGGGGGAAGTACAAGGGGGAGATGTTATACGGACACCCCCGACACCCCGCAGCGCAGAGATCCTGTCTGACAACCTCAGATCTGCACTGGAGACACAAGCCTTGCCCAGAGGAGGTCACCTTATCGAAGCACACCATCTTGATCTTGCCGCTGACGTTGATGCGCGGGGGGCTGATGCAGAAGATGCCCTTAGTCTTCAGCCGGCTCTGGGCGTAAATCGTTCCCACCGTCATGGCGGCCGGAAGAGCGGGAGGAACGATGATAAGTGATGACGTCCAGGGCCTTAATAATGATCTGCGAGACGCCATCCTGCAGAAGACAAGCGGGGAATCAGCGGCCGGAGAGGGGGGGCCCGGACACAGCCGGGGGGGCCCGGACAGAGCCAGAGGGGCCCGGACACAGCCAGAGGGGCCAGACACAGCCAGAGGGGCCCCGGACACAGCCAGAGGGGCCCGGACACAGCCAGAGGGGCCCAGACACAGCCAGAGGGGCCCAGACACAGCCAGAGGGGCCCAGACACAGCCAGAGGGGCCCAGACACAGCCAGAGGGGCCCAGACACAGCCAGAGGGGGCCCAGACACAGCAGGGGGGCCCAGACACAGCCGGGGGGGCCCAGACACAGGCCGGGGGGGGCCCAGACACAGCCGGGGGGCCCAGACACAGCCAGAGGGGCCCAGACACAGCCAGAGGGGCCCAGACACAGCCAGAGGGGCCCAACACAGCCAGAGGGGCCCCAGACACAGCCAGAGGGCCCAGACCACAGCCAGAGGGGCCCAGACACAGCCAGAGGGGCCCAATACACAGCCAGAGGGGCCCAGACACAGCCAGGGGCCGGAGAGCCGGGGGCCCAGACACAGCCAGAGGGGCCCAGACACAGCCAGAGGGGCCCAGACACAGCCAGAGGGGCCCAGACACAGCCAGAGGGGCCCAGACACAGCCAGAGGGGCCCAGACACAGCCAGAGGGGCCCAAACACAGCCAGAGGGGCCCAGACACAGCCAGAGGGGCCCAGACACAGCCAGGGGCCGGAGAGCCGGGGGCCCAGACACAGCCAGAGGGGCCAGACACAGCCAGAGGGGCCCAGACACAGCCAGAGGGGCCCAGACACAGCCAGAGGGGCCCAGACACAGCCAGCCAGAGGGGCCCAGACACAGCCAGAGGGGCCCAGACACAGCCAGAGGGGCCCAGACACAGCCAGAGGGGCCCAGACACAGCCAGAGGGGGCCCAGACACAGCCAGAGGGGCCCAGACACAGCCGGGGGGGCCCCAGACACAGCCGGGGGGCCCCCAGACACAGCCGGGGGGGCCCAGGACACAGCCGGGGGGGCCCAGACACAGCCGGGGGGGCCCAGACACAGCCGGGGGGGCCCAGACACAGCCGGGGGGCCCAGACACAGCGGGGGGCCCAGACACAGCCGGGGGGGGCCCAGACACAGCGGGGGGGCCCAGACACAGCCAGAGGGGCCCAGACACAGCCGGGGGGGCCCAGACACAGCCGGGGGGGCCCAGGACACATCAAAGGGGGGGCCCAGACACATCCGGGGGCCGGAGACCAAGGGTTCCAGACACAGCCGGGGGCCCAGACACAGCCAAGGGGGCCGAAGAAAACCTACCTTATAGAAGACATGGATGGCGATGCTGTAGATGGTGCCAATCAGGGCTGCAAAGAAAAACGGACAAAGTGGTCAGACACCAGACCCCCAAAATTGAGCGCAAGCCGTAGGCACAGGGCGGGGGGCGCGGGCGCAGGGCAGGGGGTGCGGGCGCAGGGCAGGGGGCGCGGGCGCAGGGCAGGGGGCGCCGCGGATCAAGGGTCTTGGACAAGTACAGGAGACCCGTGGACCATTATCGGCCGGACCCTCACCGAATACAGCCAGGACAAGGACAAACAGGAGGGAGTCCCGGTAGAACTTGAAGCGGATGGGTTTGGGGTGCAGGATGGAGCTGATCAGGCTGCCCTTCACACTGCAGAAGCCTGGAGAGAGGAAATGCCACAAAGGAACATGCAAACTCAATGGAAACAGTCAGCAAGGTGCAGAGAACTCATTACACCAGACAACTGCACAGAACAAGCAGCTGTTACCAGTGCAGAACAGCGAGTGCAGCTCTGGAGGATAATACAGAGTAATATTATGTATGTACACAGTGACTGCACCAGCAGAATAGTGAGTGCAGCTCTGGAGTATAATACAGGAGGTAGCTCAGGATCAGTAATGTAATGTAATGTATGTACACAGTGACTGGACCAGCAGAATAGTGAGTGCAGCTCTGGAGTATAATACAGGAGGTAACTCAGGATCAGTAATGTAATGTATGTACACAGTGACTGCACCAGCAGAATAGCGAGTGCAGCTCTGCAGTATAATACAGGAGGTAACTCAGGATCAGTAATGTAATGTATGTACACAGTGACTGCACCAGCAGAATAGAGAGTGCAGCTCTGGAGTATAATACAGGAGGTAACTCAGGATCAGTAATGTATGTACACAGTGACTGCACCAGCAGAATAGTGAGTGCAGCTCTGGAGTATAATGCAGGAGGTGACCATCTTCGGCTGTGTTCGGACCCTCATACTTCCTTGTCCCCCTAATACACAGTAGGTATTGGGCCGGCGTTTCTTGGCGTTACCTGTCTTGATGACGATGGCGGTCACCTCCTTGTCCAGGTAGCTCTTGGCCTGGATGATTTGGGTTCCACAGAATAGCGTATGGCGGCGGTGTGCGTCGGGGCAGTACGCTGTATCCGCTGTGGAGGGGCCGTCAGGGAGGGGGGTTTTCATTTCGGGAACACTTTCACCTTTATAGAACACAATATGATGAGGGCGGTGTACAGATTATAATGGGGTGGGGGTCTCCGGGGGTCACTCACCGGTCAGCATGCTCTCATTCACCATACACTCCCCGGAGAGCAGCGCGGCGTCACACGGCATCAGCATACCCTCCGGAGGAAGGAGGACGCAGTCCCCGGGAACCAGATCCAGGGAGTTCACCATCAGCTCCTCTGGGAAGGAGAACGGGAGGATGAGGAGGGTTCAGGTACAACGGTGGATGACGACTGTCTGCAGCCCCCACACCTGAGCCTGCAGCGACTCCACAGAATCCCATCACCTGTGCACCCCCCATCATCCAAACCTGACTCCAGTGCACCCCCCATCATCCAAACCTGACTCCAGTGCACCCCCCATCATCCAAACCTGACTCCAGTGCACCCTCCACCGTCCAAACCTGACTCCAGTGCACCCTCCACCATCCAAACCTGACACCAGTGCACCCTCCACCGTCCAAACCTGACACCAGTGCACCCTCCACCAACTAAACCTGACTCCAGTGCACCCTCCACCATCCAAACCTGACACCAGTGCACCCTCCACCATCCAAACCTTACTCCAGTGCACCCTCCACCATCCAAACCTGACACCAGTGCACCCTCCACCATCCAAACCTGACACCAGTGCACCCTCCACCATCCAAACCTTACTCCAGTGCACCCTCCACCATCCAAACCTGACACCAGTGCACCCTCCACCATCCAAACCTGACACCAGTGCACCCTCCACCATCCAAACCTGACACCAGTGCACCCCTCCACCAACCAAACCTGACACTAGTGCACCCTCCACCATCCAAACCTGACTCCAGTGCACCCTCCACCATCCAAACCTGACTCCAGTGCACCCTCCACCATCCAAACCTGACTCCAGTGCACCCTCCACCATCCAAACCTGACTCCAGTGCACCCTCCACCATCCAAACCTGACTCCAGTGCACCCTCCACCATCCAAACCTGACTCCAGTGCACCCTCCACCATCCAAACCTGACTCCAGTGCACCCTCCACCATCCAAACCTGACTCCAGTGCACCCTCCACCATCCAAACCTGACTCCAGTGCACCCTCCACCATCCAAACCTGACTCCAGTGCACCCTCCACCATCCAAACCTGACTCCAGTGCACCCTTCACCATCCAAACCTGACTCCAGTGCACCCTCCACCATCCAAACCTGACTCCAGTGCACCCTCCACCATCCAAACCTGACTCCAGTGCACCCTCCACCAACCAAACCTGACTCCAGTGCACCCTCCACCATCCAAACCTGACTCCAGTGCACCCTCCACCATCCAAACCTGACTCCAGTGCACCCTCCACCATCCAAACCTGACTCCAGTGCACCCTCCACCATCCAAACCTGACACCAGTGCGCCCTCTACCATCCAAACCTGACACCAGTGCACCCTCCACCATCCAAACCTGACTCCAGTGCACCCTCCACCATCCAAACCTGACACCAGTGCACCCTCCACCATCCAAACCTGACACCAGTGCACCCTCCACCATCCAAACCTGGTCCAGTGCACCCTCCACCATCCAAACCTGACACCAGTGCACCCTCCACCATCCAAACCTGACTCCAGTGCACCCTCCACCAACCAAACCTGACACCAGTGCACACTCCACCAACCAAACCTGACTCCAGTGCACCCTCCACCATCCAAACCTGACTCCAGTGCACCCTCCACCATCCAAACCTGACTCCAGTGCACCCTCCACCATCCAAACCTGACTCCAGTGCACCCTCCACCATCCAAACCTGACTCCAGTGCACCCTCCACCATCCAAACCTGACTCCAGTGCACCCTCCACCAACTAAACCTGACTCCAGTGCACCCTCCACCATCCAAACCTGACACCAATGCACCCTCCACCATCCAAACCTGACACCAGTGCACCCTCCACCATCCAAACCTGACACCAGTGCACCCTCCACCATCCAAACCTGACTCCAGTGCACCCTCCACCATCCAAACCTGACTCCAGTGCACCCTCCACCATCCAAACCTGACTCCAGTGCACCCTCCACCATCCAAACCTGACCCCAGTGCACCCTCCACCATCCAAACCTGACTCCAGTGCATCCTCCACCATCCAAACCTGACACCAGTGCACCCTCCACCATCCAAACCTGACACCAGTGCATCCTCCACCATCCAAACCTGACACCAGTGCACCCTCCACCATCCAAACCTGACTCCAGTGCATCCTCCACCATCCAAACCTGACTCCAGTGCACCCTCCACCAACCAAACCTGACACCAGTGCACCCTCCACCATCCAAACCTGACACCAGTGCACCCTCCACCATCCAAACCTGACACCAGTGCATCCTCCACCATCCAAACCTGACACCAGTGCACCCTCCACCATCCAAACCTGACACCAGTGCATCCTCCACCATCCAAACCTGACTCCAGTGCACCCTCCACCACCTCTGTGCCTGCACCTTCCATATCTGTGCACCTGATACCCGTCTGCAGCCTCCCGAATACTTTACCCTGTGGCTGCAGATAAACCTGGGACCCCCCTCTGAGCCCGGAGCCCCCGTATCTCTGTGTAACACTATGTAGGCTGGATGCTCACCTCCGGACGCCCGGCGTACTGTCACGCTCACCGCCAGCTTCACCATATTGTGCAGGGTAACACTTTGCTGCAGAGAGAGACAGAAGCAATGCATTGTGGGAGGTAAAGCTGCAGAGACCCCCCCCCAGTCCTGACACCGCCGAAAGTCCGGGGGACAGAATATAGCAACTGCCGCAGGGAAGAAGGCAGCGCCGGGGGCCGAGGGGCCGGAGACCTCACCTTCCGGGTTTCATACAGCGAGACGGTGATGGAGATGACGGAGATGACCACGATGCAGGCGGCGTAATAGTAATATCCCTCACACAACCACAGGACCACGCTGAAGACTTGGAAGATGTAGAAGGGGTTCAGCACCTGTCAGCAGAGACACAGTCACCGGCCCTGCCGGATGCGGGAGAGGAGCCGAGGAGGGGAGAAGAGGAGCCGAGGAGGGGAGAAGAGGAGCCAAGGAGGGGAGAAGAGGAGCCGAGGAGGAGAGCAGAGGAGCCGAGGAGGGGAGAAGAGGAGCCGAGGAGGGGAGAAGAGGAGCTGAGGAGGGGAGAAGAGGAGCCGAGGAGGGGAGAAGAGGAGCCGAGGAGGAGAGCAGAGGAGCCGAGGAGGGGAGAAGAGGAGCCGAGGAGGGGAGAAGAGGAGCCGAGGAGGGGAGAAGAGGAGCCGAGGAGGAGAGCTGAGGAGCCGAGGAGGGGAGAAGAGGAGCCAAGGAGGGGAGAAGAGGAGCCAAGGAGGGGAGAAGAGGAGCCAAGGAGGGGAGAAGAGGAGCCGAGGAGGGGAGAAGAGGAGCCGAGGAGGAGAGCAGAGGAGCCGAGGAGGGGAGAAGAGGAGCCGAGGAGGGGAGAAGAGGAGCCGAGGAGGAGAGCAGAGGAGCCGAGGAGGGGAGAAGAGGAGCCGAGGAGGGGAGAAGAGGAGCCGAGGAGGGGAGAAGAGGAGCCGAGGAGGAGAGCAGAGGAGCCGAGCAGAGGAGCCGAGGAGGAGAGCAGAGGAGCCGAGGAGGAGAGCAGAGGAGCCGAGGAGGAGAGCAGAGGAGCCGAGGAGGGGAGAAGAGGAGCCGAGGAGGGGAGAAGAGAAGCCGAGGAGGAGAGCAGAGGAGCCGAGGAAGGGAGGAGGGGAGAGGAGAAGCCGAGGAGGGGAGAGGAGAAGCCGAGGAGGGGAGAGGAGAAGCCGAGGAGGGGAGAGGAGAAGCCGAGGAGGAGAGCAGAGGAGCCGAGGAGGAGAGCAGAGGAGCCGAGGAGGAGAGCAGAGGAGCCGAGGAGGAGGAGAGCAGAGGAGGAGGAGCCGAGGAGTAGGAGCCGAGGAAGGGAAGAGCCCAGGAGGAAGGGAGGAGCCGAGGAGGGGAGAAGAGGAGCTGAGGAGGAGGAGAGCAGAGGAGCCGAGGAGGAGGAGAGCAGAGGAGCCGAGGAGGAGGAGAGCAGAGGAGCCGAGGAGGAGCCGAGGAAGGGAGAAGAGGAGCCGAGGAGGAGGAGAGCAGAGGAGCCGAGCAGAGGAGCAGCCGAGGAGGGGAGAAGAGGAGCCGAGGAGGAGAGCAGAGGAGCCGAGGAGGAGCCGAGGAGGAGCCAAGGAGGGGAGGAGGAGGAGCCGAGTAAAGGGAGGAGCCGAGGAGGAGCCGAGGAGGGTATGAGGAGCCGAGGAGGAGAGCAGAGGAGCCGAGGAGGAGAGCAGAGGAGCCGAGGAGGGGAGCAGAGGAGCCGAGGAGGGGAGCCGAGGAGGGGAGAAGAGGAGCCGAGGAGGGGAGAAGAGGAGCCGAGGAGGAGGAGCCGAGGAGGAGGAGAGCAGAGGAGCCGAGGAAGGGAGAAGAGGAGCCGAGGAGGGGAGAAGAGGAGCCGAGGAGGGGAGAAGAGGAGCCGAGGAGGGGAGAAGAGGAGCCGAGGAGGGGAGAAGAGGAGCCGAGGAGGAGAGCAGAGGAGCCGAGGAGGGGAGAAGAGGAGCCGAGGAGGGGAGAAGAGGAGCCGAGGAGGGGAGAAGAGGAGCCGAGGAGGAGAGCAGAGGAGCCGAGGAGGAGAGCAGAGGAGCCGAGGAGGAGAGCAGAGGAGCCGAGGAGGGGAGAAGAGGAGCCGAGGAGGAGAGCAGAGGAGCAGAGGAGGAGAGCAGAGGAGCCGAGGAGGAGAGCAGAGGAGCCGAGGAGGAGAGCAGAGGAGCCGAGGAGGAGAGCAGAGGAGGAGAGCAGAGGAGCCGAGGAGGAGGAGAGCAGAGGAGGAGGAGCCGAGGAGTAGGAGCCGAGGAAGGGAAGAGGAGAGCAGAGGAGCCGAGGAGGAAAAGAGCAGAGGAGCCGAGGAGGAGGAGAGCAGAGGAGCCGAGGAGGAGCCGAGCAGAGGAGCCGAGGAGGAGGAGAGCAGAGGAGCCGAGGAGGAGCCGAGGAAGGGAGAAGAGGAGCCGAGGAGGAGGAGAGCAGAGGAGCCGAGGAGGAGAGCAGAGGAGCAGCCGAGGAGGGGAGAAGAGGAGCCGAGGAGGAGAGCAGAGGAGCCGAGGAGGAGCCGAGGAGGAGCCAAGGAGGGGAGGAGGAGGAGCCGAGTAAAGGGAGGAGCCGAGGAGGAGCCGAGGAGGGTATGAGGAGCCGAGGAGGAGAGCAGAGGAGCCGAGGAGGAGAGCAGAGGAGCCGAGGAGGGGAGCAGAGGAGCCGAGGAGGGGAGCCGAGGAGGGGAGAAGAGGAGCCGAGGAGGGGAGAAGAGGAGCCGAGGAGGAGGAGCCGAGGAGGAGGAGAGCAGAGGAGCCGAGGAAGGGAGAAGAGGAGCCGAGGAGGGGAGAAGAGGAGCCGAGGAGGGGAGAAGAGGAGCCGAGGAGGGGAGAAGAGGAGCCGAGGAGGGGAGAAGAGGAGCCGAGGAGGAGAGCAGAGGAGCCGAGGAGGGGAGAAGAGGAGCCGAGGAGGGGAGAAGAGGAGCCGAGGAGGGGAGAAGAGGAGCCGAGGAGGGGAGAAGAGAAGCCGAGGAGGAGAGCAGAGGAGCCGAGGAAGGGAGGAGGGGAGAGGAGAAGCCGAGGAGGGGAGAGGAGAAGCTGAGGAGGGGAGAGGAGAAGCCGAGGAGGGGAGAGGAGAAGCCGAGGAGGGGAGAGGAGAAGCCGAGGAGGAGAGCAGAGGAGCAGAGGAGGAGAGCAGAGGAGCCGAGGAGGAGAGCAGAGGAGCCGAGGAGGAGAGCAGAGGAGCCGAGGAGGAGAGCAGAGGAGCCGAGGAGGAGAGCAGAGGAGCCGAGGAGAGCAGAGGAGCAGCCGAGGAGGGGAGAAGAGGAGCCGAGGAGGAGAGCAGAGGAGCCGAGGAGGAGCCGAGGAGGAGCCAAGGAGGGGAGGAGAGCCAAGGAGGGGAGGGGCCAGAGGATTATGGGAGGAAGGGAGGAGGCGGAGGAATGATGAAGACCGGAAGGAGATGAGAGGAGCAGTGGAGGATAGCGGAGCAGAGCCTCTGTAACTCACCTCATCAATAAGAAGCTGCCCGTAGGATTTAATGGGGACGTCAATCTCATTAGGTCCAAAAATCAACTTCCTGAGGGGAAAGAAAATGGAGTCAAGGGTTCAGAGGAGGTGAAAAGTCCTCCTCCCCGGGGCGGCCTCTCCCACTGTCCTCCTCGGGTGGGGGGGGCCTCTCCCACTGTCCTCCTCCTCGGGTGGGGGGGGCCTCTCCCACTGTCCTCCTCCCCGGGGGGGGCCTCTCCCACTGTCCTCCTCCCCGGGTGGGGGGGGCCTCTCCCACTGTCCTCCTCCCCGGGTGGGGGGGGGCCTCTCCCACTGTCCTCCTCCCCGGGTGGGGGGGGGCCTCTCCCACTGTCCTCCTCCCCGGGTGGGGGGGGCCTCTCCCACTGTCCTCCTCCCCGGGTGGGGGGGGCCTCTCCCACTGTCCTCCTCCCCGGGTGGGGGGGGCCTCTCCCACTGTCCTCCTCCCCGGGTGGGGGGGGCCTCTCCCACTGTCCTCCTCCCCGGGTGGGGGGGGGGGGCCTCTCCCACTGTCCTCCTCCCCGGGTGGGGGGGGGCCTCTCCCACTGTCCTCCTCCCCGGGTGGGGGGGGGCCTCTCCCACTGTCCTCCTCCCCGGGTGGGGGGGGGGCCTCTCCCACTGTCCTCCTCCCCGGGTGGGGGGGGGGGGCTCTCCCACTGTCCTCCTCCCCGGGTGGGGGGGGGGGCTCTCCCACTGTCCTCCTCCCCAGGTGGGGGGGGGGCCTCTCCCACTGTCCTCCTCCCCGGGTGGGGGGGGCCTCTCCCACTGTCCTCCTCCCCGGGTGGGGGGGGCCTCTCCCACTGTCCTCCTCCCCGGGTGGGGGGGGCCTCTCCCACTGTCCTCCTCCCCGGGTGGGGGGGGCCTCTCCCACTGTCCTCCTCCCCGGGTGGGGGGGGCCTCTCCCACTGTCCTCCTCCCCGGGTGGGGGGGGGCCTCTCCCACTGTCCTCCTCCCCGGGTGGGGGGGGGCCTCTCCCACTGTCCTCCTCCCCGGGTGGGGGGGGGCCTCTCCCACTGTCCTCCTCCCCGGGTGGGGGGGGCCTCTCCCACTGTCCTCCTCCCTGGGTGGGGGGGGCCTCTCCCACTGTCCTCCTCCCCGGGTGGGGGGGATCTCTCCCACAGTCCTCCCCGGGTGGGGGGGGGCCTCTCCCACAGTCCTCCTCCCTGGTGGACACAGCCCCCCCATCTCCCGGATATTCACATCACTATACGGCGCTGCCGTGGTCCGCCCGGCGGCGCTCACCTGTTCTCGTGATCTGATTGGCTGAGGCCGGTCTTGTAGCGGTGCACCTCTCCGCAGGTCAGCCCGTCATCCAGTGAACTGTGAGCGGAAACATGTGCAGTGATTTCCCCTGTGACCGGCAGAGCTGTCATAGTAGCATGAGTTCTGCACGACCTCCTTACCTGACCTTCACGAAACCCATGGCCGCCGGCCTCCAGATGTAGCGCATCCCCTCGAACACGAAGTATCGGAGGACGTTTGCCTGAAAATAGCAGACCCCATGTCACATAGCGGGGCGACCATCGGGGTCCTGCGCCCCCTCAGACCTGCATCGTCCTGACCAGCGGATTTATCAAGGACGTCACTTCTACGACTTTGAATCCGCGTATGTCTGACTGCCCCGTGTGGCTCCGCGAGGGGGACGCCGGCCCCCTGTGTGGCTTCGTGATGATGACGCCGCCCCCCGTGTGGCTTTCTGATGATGACGCCGGCCCCCCGTGTGGCGCTGTGATGAGGACACCGGCCCCCCGTGTGGCTTCGTGATGACGACGCCGGCCCCCCGTGTGGCTTTCTGATGATGACGCCGGCCCCCCGTGTGGCGCTGTGATGAGGACACCGGCCCCCTGTGTGGCTTTGTGATGACGACGCTGGCCCCCCGTGTGGCTTTGTGATGACGACGCCGGCCCCCCGTGTGGCTTCGTGATGAGGATGCCGGCCCCCCGTGTGGCTTCGTGATGATGACGCCGGCCCCCTGTGTGGCTTTGTGATGACGACGCTGGCCCCCCGTGTGGCTTTGTGATGACGACGCCGGCCCCCCGTGTGGCTTTGTGATGATGACGCCGCCCCCCGTGTGGCTTCGTGATGATGACGCCGCCCCCCGTGTGGCTTTTTGATGATGACGCCGGCCCCCTGTGTGGCTTCGTGATGAGGACGCCGGCCCCCGTGTGGCTTCGTGATGAGGACACCGGCCCCCCGTGTGGCGCTGTGATGAGGACACCGGCCCCCCGTGTGGCGCTGTGATGAGGACACCGGCCCCCCGTGTGGCTTTCTGATGATGCCGGCTCCCGTGTGGCTTCGTGATGAGGACGCCGCCCCCCGTGTGGCTTTCTGATGATGCCGGCTCCCGTGTGGCTTCGTGATGAGGACACCGGCCCCCCGTGTGGCGCTGTGATGAGGACACCGGCCCCCCGTGTGGCTTTGTGATGAGGACACCGGCCCCCCGTGTGGCGCTGTGATGAGGACACCGGCCCCCCGTGTGGCTTTGTGATGAGGACACCGGCCCCCCGTGTGGCGCTGTGATGAGGACACCGGCCCCCCGTGTGGCGCTGTGATGAGGACACCGGCCCCCCGTGTGGCGCTGTGATGAGGACACCGGCCCCCCGTGTGGCTTCGTGATGAGGACGCCGGCCCCCCGTGTGGCTTCGTGATGAGGACGCCGGCCCCCCGTGTGGCTTCGTGATGAGGACACCGGCCCCCCGTGTGGCGCTGTGATGAGGACACCGGCCCCCCGTGTGGCGCTGTGATGAGGACACCGGCCCCCCGTGTGGGGCTGTGATGAGGACACCGGCCCCCCGTGTGGCGCTGTGATGAGGACACCGGCCCCCCGTGTGGCGCTGTGATGAGGACGCCGGCCCCCCGTGTGGCGCTGTGATGAGGACACCGGCCCCCCGTGTGGCTTTGTGATGAGGATGCCGGCCCCCCGTGTGGCGCTGTGATGAGGATGCCGGCCCCCCGTGTGGCGCTGTGATGAGGATGCCGGCCCCCCGTGTGGCGCTGTGATGACCACGCTGGCCCCTCACCTCCTCCTTCTGGTGCAGCTGGATCGTGTCCTTGAACTCCTCCTCTTCTCCTACCGTGAGGGCGACGCTGCCCCCCGCTGCTGCCCCCGGCTGCCCGGCGCTGTGGACCTGCGGGCTGTGAGCAGCAGACGTGTTATATACCTCTGTGGCGCGGAGCAGCGCCATACTGCCGCCCTGGGGGCCGCGGCGGACGGACGCACCTGGGATCCACGCCGCGCTCCTGCTGCACCTCCACTATAAACATCTGACCGAAGGCGTCCTGAAAGCACAGAGGAGGGCGTTACCCCCGCCCGCGGGCACAGACACCGCCACAGTGCCACCGCCGCCGCCTTACCTTCACCATCAGCCGGTCGGCCTCCTCCGGGGAGCAGCGGCGGCAGGTTGCCAGGACGCGGAGGCGGGGCTTCCAGTGGAAGATGAGGAGCGGGAGCCCCAGGGTGAGGACGCACAGGAGGTAACACACGGCCACGCGCCATCGTACTCTGCAGTATCCACACAGCTCCTGGAACAGAAGAGGGGGTCAGTCCGGGCCGGGGGGGGGCTCACACCACACCGCCCCCCAGGGACGCTCACCATGCCGGCCGGCGGGGTCCACACCGGCACCGACCCGTAGTCCTTACTCTGACGGCCCCCCAGCAGCTTGCTGCTATCTGCAAAGACAAAGTAGCTTCAGGGTAAAAGCTGATAACAGAGAACAACAGCACACAGGTAAATACAGCTGAGACATCATCAATGCAGCAGGGGCAGGGGACACTAGCTGAGGAGCGTCTGATAACAGAGAGCAATAGTCTACACAGACGTGACTGCTATGATGACAGTAAAGTGACGGATTTCCTCCTGGCGGCCGCGGCCCGGGGTAAAGTCCAGCGCAAAACAAACAGCGGGTGACGAGACAAAGGACGCGCCCTGCGAGAGCCAACATATCATGCCAGGGAATGCTGAGGGTTGTAGTCCAACAGCGTCAACATCCTGCCAACAAGTAATGTTCTATGGTCAGAAGGGCTGATAACAGAGAGCAATGGCTTCACCGTGACATAGAAGTCTGGCCTCCCTGTAATAGCTCAGCTTTATGATCCGGCTGTGATCCCAACACATCTGACAGCAATTGCATCCGGAGAGAACTACAAGTCCCAGCATCCCGCACTGTGTCCCAGGATCCCCCCACCGCGAGAGCAGAATAGTGAGTGCAGCTCTGAGGTAGAATACTGGAGGTAACTCAGGATCAGTAATGTAATGTATGTACACAGTGACTGCACCAGCAGAATAGTGAATGCAGCTCTGGAGTATAATACAGGAGGTAACTCAGGATCAGTAATGTATGTACACAGTGACTGCACCAGCAGAATACTGAGTGCAGCTCTGGAGTATAATACAGGAGGTAACTCAGGATCAGTAATGTAATGTATGTGCACAGTGACTGCACCAGCAGAATAGTGAGTGCAGCTCTGGAGTATAATACAGGAGGTAACTCAGGATCAGTGATGTATGTACACAGTGACTGCACCAGCAGAATAGTGAGTGCAGCTCTGGAGTATAATACAGGAGGTAACTCAGGATCAGTAATGTAATGTATGTACACAGTGACTGCAGCAGCAGAATAGTGAGTGCAGCTCTGGAGTATAATACAGGAGGTAACTCCGGATCAGTAATGTAATGTATGTACACAGTGACTGCACCAGCAGAATAGTGAGTGCAGCTCTGGAGTATAATACAGGAGGTAACTCAGGATCAGTAATGTAATGTATGTACACAGTGACTGCACCAGCAGAATAGTGAGTGCAGCTCTGGAGTATAATACAGGAGGTAACTCAGGATCAGTAATGTATGTGTGTACACAGTGACTGCACCAGCAGAATAGTGAGTGCAGCTCTGGAGTATAATACAGGAGGTAACTCAGGATCAGTAATGTAATGTATGTACACAGTGACTGCACCAGCAGAATAGTGAGTGCAGCTCTGGAGTATAATACAGGAGGTAACTCAGGATCAGTAATGTAATGTATGTACACAGTGACTGCACCACCAGAATAGTGAGTGCAGCTCTGGAGTATAATACAGGAGGTAACTCAGGATCAGTAATGTATGTACACAGTGACTGCACCAGCAGAATAGTGAGTGCAGCTCTGGAGTATAATACAGGAGGTAACTCAGGATCAGTAATGTATGTACACAGTGACTGCTCCAGCAGAATAGTGAGTGCAGCTCTGGAGTACATTATACGGAGGTTGCACTGTGTAGTGTAATCAGCGGTGGTTTTGGGAACAGGCTGTCTTTACCCTGGAGAGGAATCCTGTGACATCAGATGGAGACAGAACAGGTGATTCCTGTCCGGCCGCATTCACCGCAGTGCGAGGAGCTGGCGCACATGGAGTATGACAGAGCGGCGGCCCGGGGGGACAGGCCGGCGCGGTGACACTGCTCTGTGCACACAGTCATGAACACAAGTGTTGGTGCCTTGAGATCGTTCCAGAGAGTGAAGTGTTCCTCCAGGAGGATGATTAGTGACACCTCTGCTGTTATTCACGTTTACTTTCCCGGAAGGATTTTGGTTATTTACATACATTTAGGCTTTTTTTCCTGTCTCGGTGTCAGCAGTGGAGTTCCTCCAGGGTCTCCTCCACAGCGGTTTTCTGTCTCGGTGTCAGTAGTGGGGTCCTCTGGGGTCTCCATCGTAGCGTTTTCCTGTCCATGTCAGTTGTGGGGTCCTCCTGTGTCTCCCCTGTAGCGTTTTATGTCTCAGCAGTGTGGTTTTCTCCAAAACGTTTTTTTTGTCTCACCACTGGGGGTCCTCGGGGGTCTCCTCTGTATCGTTTTTCTGTCTCGGTGTCAGCAGTGGGGTCCTTCGAGCTCTCCTCTGTAACGTTTTTATGTCTTAGTAGTTGGGTCCTCCGGGCATCACCTTCTTAGCGCTTTTCTGCGTCAGCAGTGGGGTCCTCCGGGCTCTCCACCGTAATCCCCCCCAAAGTCTCCTCTGTAGCATTTTTAGGTCTCAGCAGCAGGGTTTTTTGGGGTCTCCTCTGTAGTGTTTTTATGTCTCTGCAGTGAGGTCCTCCGGGGTCTCCTCAATAGCGTTTTTATGTCTTAACAGTGGGGTCATCCGGGCTCTCCTCCGTAGCGTTTTTATGTCTCAGCAGCAGGGTCCTCCAGGGTCTCTTCAGTAGCGGTTTTATGTCTCGGTGTCAGCAGTGGGGTCTTCCAGGGTCTCCTCCATAGCATTACACGTCATTCAGATGTGGATGGATAGTTCACGCTGACACGGATGCCCGGAACATCAGATTGAATTTCTATGGACCTTGATTGGGGCTTATCCTCCATTCGGACCATCCTGCGTTACAACCTTTCATCAGCTTTTCTCTGCCGTCCACATCCATAGAGATTAAGTTCAGCGCCAAGGGCTGTAAACCTCTTTATTATGTTGTGCAGTGATGACAAAGGAACATCAAGATCTCTGGAGATGGCTGCACAACCTGGAGATGGTTGGTATTTGCTGGCAGTGCGGCTCCTCCAGCCCTCAGACTGTTCTCCCTCTGTCCTCCAGGCTTAGTGCGGCACAGACACAATGCAGAGAGTCAGGGAACTTCTTCCCTGTTCTCTGGTTTCTGGTGTGATTTCCATATTGCCCATTACAGACTGTATACCGAGGTCACCGGCAGCGCATACAGGCAGGACCCCCGGGGAACATCGTAAGGACCCCAAAAATATGAGCCTCAGGAGCCTGAATTCTGCGACCATGGAGCCGAGGATGTGACCGTCTTCACACAGGACACGACTCTTACATCCACCCCAATATCGGACCAGCCTCCACCATAGTCCACTCCGGACTCCTCACCTGTGTCACCCGATCATACAGCTCATACCCAACGGCCGGGGGGGCGACAACCCCGCTCCACCTGCGCCACCGCAGCTCCGGGAAACAGGTGTCAGACGGCAGCGACAGCCTGAAATGTGACTGATCACACCCACTGCTCACAAACCGCCACATGGCAGCACGGAAAGCTGCAATACAACCCCCAGAACTGGTTTTTCCATCTGACCTGAGATTATAAAGCTGCAAACACCGGGAGGGAGGAACGCCGAAGAGGAGAAGTGGCAGCGACACAAGGTCTGCCAACAAGCAGCTACCACCGGAGGAGAATTACCATATTCAGCGAGCGACACACACATAGCATGAAGGGAACAAACACAACTACTATAATACTGCCCCTATACAGGAGTATAACTACTATAATACTGCCCCTATACAAGAATATAACTACTATAATACTGCCCCTATATACAAGAATATAACTACTATAATACTGCCCCTATGTACAGGAATATAACTACTATAATACTGCCCCTATGTACAAGAATATAACTACTATAATACTGCCCCTATATACAAGAATATAACTACTATAATACTGCCCCTATGTACAAGAATATAACTGCTATAATACTGCTCCTATATACAAGAATATAACTACTATAATACTGCCCCCTATGTACAAGAATATAACTACTATAATACTGCTCCCTATGTACAAGAATATAACTACTATAATACTGCCCATATATACAAGAATATAGCTACTATAATACTGCCCCTATGTACAAGAATATAACTGCTATAATACTGCTCCTATATACAAGAATATAACTACTATAATACTGCCCCTATATACAAGAATATAACTACTATAATACTGCCCCCTATGTACAAGAATATAACTACTATAATACTGCTCCCTATGTACAAGAATATAACTACTATAATACTGCCCATATATACAAGAATATAACTACTATAATACTGCCCCTATGTACAAGAATATAACTACTATAATACTGCCCTCTATATACAAGAATATAACTACTATAATACTGCCCCTATATACAAGAATATAGCTACTATAATACTGCCCCTATGTACAAGAATATAACTGCTATAATACTGCTCCTATATACAAGAATATAACTACTATAATACTGCCCCTATATACAAGAATATAACTACTATAATACTGCCCCTATGTACAGGAATATAACTACTATAATACTGCTCCTATGTACAAGAATATAACTACTATAATACTGCCCCTATATACAAGAATATAACTACTATAATACTGCCCCCTATGTACAAGAATATAACTGCTATAATACTGCCCCCTATATACAAGAATATAACTACTATAATACTGCCCCCTATATACAAGAATATAACTACAATAATACTGCTCCATATGTACAAGAATATAACTACTATAATACTGCCCCTATATACAAGGATATAACTACTATAATACTGCCCCCTATATACAAGAATATAACTACTATAATACTGCCCCCTATATACAAGAATATAACTACTATAATACTGCTCCTATATACAAGAATATAACTACTATAATACTGCCCCTATGTACAAGAATATAACTACTATAATACTGCCCCTATGTACAAGAATATAACTACTATAATACTGCCCCTATGTACAAGAATATAACTGCTATAATACTGCCCCTATATACAAGAATATAACTGCTATAATACTGCCCCCTATATACAAGAATATAACTACTATAATACTGCCCCTATGTTCAAGAATATAACTACTATAATACTGCCCCCTATGTACAAGAATATAACTGCTATAATACTGCTCCTATATACAAGAATATAACTACTATAATACTGCCCCCTATGTACAAGAATATAACTACTATAATACTGCCCCCTATGTACAAGAATATAACTGCTATAATACTGCTCCTATGTACAAGAATATAACTGCTATAATACTGCTCCTATGTACAAGAATATAACTGCTATAATACTGCCCCTATATACAAGAACATAACTGCTATAATACTGCTCCTATGTACAAGAATAGAACTACTATAATACTGCCCCCTATGTACAAGAATATAACTACTATAATAATGCCCCTATATACAAGAATATAACTACTATAATAATGCCCCTATATACAAGAATATAACTACTATAATACTGCCCCTATACAAGAATATAACTACTATAATACTGCCCCTATACAAGAATATAACTACTATAATACTGCCCCTATGTACAAGAATATAACTACTATAATACTGCCCCTATATACAAGAATATAACTACTATAATACTGCCCCCCTATATACAAGAATATAACTACTATAATACTGCTCCTATATACAAGAATATAACTACTATAATACTGCCCCCTATATACAAGAATATAACTACTATAATACTGCCCCTATATACAAGAATATAACTACTATAATACTGCTCCTATATACAAGAATATAACTACTATAATACTGCACCCTATGTACAAGAATATAACTACTATAATACTGCCCCTATATACAAGAATATAACTACTATAATACTGCCCCCTATGTACAAAAATATAACTACTATAATACTGCCCCCTATGTACAAGAATATAACTGCTATAATACTGCTCCTATATACAAGAATATAACTACTATAATACTGCTCCTATGTACAAGAATATAACTGCTATAATACTGCTCCTATGTACAAGAATATAACTGCTATAATACTGCCCCCTATGTACAAGAATATAACTACTATAATAATGCCCCTATATACAAGAATATAACTACTATAATAATGCCCCTATATACAAGAATATAACTACTATAATACTGCCCCTATATACAAGAACATAACTGCTATAATACTGCTCCTATGTACAAGAATAGAACTACTATAATACTGCCCCTATGTACAAGAATATAACTACTATAATACTGCCCCTATATACAAGAATATAACTACTATAATACTGCCCCTATATACAAGAATATAACTACTATAATACTGCCCCTATATACAAGAATATATCTACTATAATACTGCCCCTATATACAAGAATATATCTACTATAATACTGCCCCTATATACAAGAATATAACTACTATAATACTGCCCCTATATACAAGAATATAACTACTATAATACTGCTCCTATATACAGGAATATAACTACTATAATACTGCCCCTATATACAAGAATATAACTACTATAATACTGCCCCTATATACAGGAATACAACTGCTATAATACTGCCCCCTATATACAAGAATATAACTACTATAATACTGCCTCCTATGTACAAGAATATAACTACTATAATACTGCCCCTATATACAAGAATATATCTACTACTATAATACTGCCCCTATATACAAGAATATATCTACTATAATACTGCCCCTATGTACAAGAATATAACTACTATAATACTGCCCCTATATACAAGAATATAACTGCTATAATATTGCCCCCTATGTACAAGAATATAACTACTATAATACTGCCCCTATATACAAGAATATAACTACTATAATACTGCCCCTATATACAAGAATATAACTACTATAATACTGCTCCTATGTACAAGAATATAACTACTATAATACTGCCCCCTGTGTACAGGAATATAACTACTATAATACTGCTCCTATGTACAAGAATATATCTACTATAATACTGCCCCCTATGTACAAGAATATAAGTACTATAATAGTGCCCCTATATACAAGAATATATCTATTATAATACTGCCCCTATATACAAGAATATAACTACTATAATACTGCCCCTATATACAAGAATATATCTACTATAATACTGCCCCTATATACAAGAATATATCTACTATAATACTGCCCCCTATATACAAGAATATAACTACTATAATACTGCCCCCTATGTACAAGAATATATCTACTATAATACTGCCCCCTATGTACAAGAATATAACTACTATAATACTGTCCACTATATACAAGAATATAACTACTATAATACTGTCCCCTATATACAAGAATATAACTACTATAATACCGCCCCTATATACAAGAATATAACTACTATAATACTGCCCCTATGTACAAGAATATATCTACTATAATACTGCCCCTATATACAAGAATATAACTACTATAATACTGCCCCCCTATATACAAGAATATAACTACTATAATACTGCCCCTATATAGAGGAATATAACTGCTATAATACTGTCCCCTATATACAAGAATATAACTACTATAATACTGTCCCCTATATACAAGAATATAACTACTATAATACCGCCCCTATATACAAGCATATAACTACTATAATACTGTCCCCTATATACAAGAATATAACTACTATAATACTGCCCCTATATACAAGAATATAACTACTATAATACTGCCCCTATGTACAAGAATATAACTACTATAATACTGCCCCCCTATATACAAGAATATAACTACTATAATACTGCCCCCCTATGTACAAGAATATAACTACTATAATACTGCCCCCTATATACAAGAATATAACTACTATAATACTGCCCCTATGTACAAGAATATAACTACTATAATACTGCCCCTATGTACAAGAATATAACTACTATAATACTGCCCCCCTATATACAAGAATATAACTACTATAATACTGCCCCCTATGTACAAGAATATAACTACTATAATACTGCCCCCTATATACAAGAATATAACTACTATAATACTGCCCCTATGTACAAGAATATAACTACTATAATACTGCCCTCTATATACAAGAATATAACTACTATAATACTGCCCCTATATACAAGAATATAACTACTATAATACTGTCCCTATGTACAAGAATATAACTACTATAATACTGCCCCCTATATACAAGAATATAACTACTATAATACTGCCCTATATACAAGAATATAACTACTATAATACTGCCCCTATGTACAAGAATATAACTACTATAATACTGCCCCCTATATACAAGAATATAACTACTATAATACTGCCCCTATATAGAGGAATATAACTGCTATAATACTGTCCCCTATATACAAGAATATAACTACTATAATACTGTCCCCTATATACAAGAATATAACTACTATAATACCGCCCCTATATACAAGCATATAACTACTATAATACTGTCCCCTATATACAAGAATATAACTACTATAATACTGCCCCTATATACAAGAATATAACTACTATAATACTGCCCCTATGTACAAGAATATAACTACTATAATACTGCCCCCCTATATACAAGAATATAACTACTATAATACTGCCCCCCTATGTACAAGAATATAACTACTATAATACTGCCCCCTATATACAAGAATATAACTACTATAATACTGCCCCTATGTACAAGAATATAACTACTATAATACTGCCCCTATGTACAAGAATATAACTACTATAATACTGCCCCCCTATATACAAGAATATAACTACTATAATACTGCCCCCTATGTACAAGAATATAACTACTATAATACTGCCCCCTATATACAAGAATATAACTACTATAATACTGCCCCTATGTACAAGAATATAACTACTATAATACTGCCCTCTATATACAAGAATATAACTACTATAATACTGCCCCTATATACAAGAATATAACTACTATAATACTGTCCCTATGTACAAGAATATAACTACTATAATACTGCCCCCTATATACAAGAATATAACTACTATAATACTGCCCTATATACAAGAATATAACTACTATAATACTGCCCCTATGTACAAGAATATAACTACTATAATACTGCCCTCTATATACAAGAATATAACTACTATAATACTGCCCCTATATACAGGAATATAACTACTATAATACTGCCCTTGTGGTAAACTTTACACAACACTTTTTATGGATATCTTTGAGAAATGGCTTCTTCTCGCCACTCTTCCATAAAGGCAGATTTGTGCAGTGACTGATTGTTGTGCTATGGACAGACTCTCCCCCCTCAGCTGTAGATCTCTGCAGATCATCCAGAGGGATCATGGGCCTCTTGGCTGCGTCTCTGATCAGTCTTCTTGTGTGAGATGACAGTTTGGATGGACGGCCGGGTCTTGGTAGATTTGCAGTGTACGATGCTCCTTCCATTTCTATATGATCGCTTGCACAGGGCTTCTTGGGATGTGTAAAGTTGTGGAAATCTTTTTGTAACCAAATCCGGCTTTAAACTTCTCCACAACAGTATCCTGGACCTGCCTGTTGTGTTCCTTGGTCTTCATGACGCTCTCTGCGCTTTACACAGAACCTGAGCCTATCACAGAGCAGGGGCATTATACGGAGACTTGTTACACACAGGGGCTTATATTTATCATCATCAGTCATTTAGGACAACATTGCATCATTCAGAGACCCTCAATCACCTTCTGGAGGGAGTTTCTGCACGGAAAGTAAAGGGGATGAATAATATTGCACGCCCCAATTTTCAGTTATTTATTTTTTATAAAAGTGTAAAATAAGCAATAAATTTCCTTCCTCTTCACAATTGTGTCACTTGTTGTAGATTCTTCCGCAGAACATTCAAATTTTATCTTTAGGTTTGAAGCCTGAAATGTGGGAAAAGGGTGAAAAATTCAAGGGGCTGAATACTTTTGCAAGGCGCTGTATAACTGTATTGAGGCTGTGTGTGGTGCCTGCGTCTCCTGCGGATTATTGGAATTTCCGGATTGATGGATCTGGTGACAGAACTTCCTTAATATCAGATTAGCGCCATTAATGAGGTGTTATAGACTCGCGGGAGGATAATGTTGCACGGTGAATCATTAACCTATATCTTCGGAGCAGACGAGGCGGCGGGATCTGCAGATTATAAGGAAGAAAGCCGGATGGAAAGCGGTGGAAAGAGACGGCGGATGCAGGCGGTAGCGACATTAACCCCGTCCGTTCCCGTTTCTTGAGCTCGGACTTTATCGCGGATAACGGCAAACACATAATAAATGGAAAGAGAAAGCGGCCGATACAATCATTTATGGGGAGCGGATCCTCATGGCGCATCCGGTGCTCCTGGGGCGGGCACGTGCGGTCTGCCAGGACGGGGGACCCCGGGGACTAACGTCTCGTTATTGGGGTACAGGCTTTGTTTATTGTCTGATCAGGAGGGATATACGCGGCTCTGAGTCTCCACCGTCCGGTCAGCTCCTCCGCATTGTAGAAAAGGCTACGGCGGTGAGGTCACAGGTGACTACTATCTATTACTCTCTGTTATCAGCCATTACTGGGGGAGTGGATGGTATCACTTAATGTCAGTGGCTCCTGCGCTGTGGTGGATATAGTGTCGTGTCCCGGCCGGTTCCAGTGGATGTGACATCCGCTCATCTCCTGGGGACTGTGATTACTGCTGGAGCCACAGAATGCTGCGCCTCTGACGAGCCACGTGTGGCTTCTATAACGGATCGTCCCTCCCCCGATGCCTCTGACGGGCCACGTGTGGCTTCTATTACACAACGTCCCCTCCCCCGATGCCTCTGATGGGCCACGTGTGGCTTCTTTTACACAACGTCCCCTCCCCCGATGCCTCTGACAGGCCACGTGTGGCTTTTATTACACAACGTCCCCTCCCCCGATGCCTCTGACGGGCCACGTGTGGCTTTTATTACACAACGTCCCCTCCCCCGATGCCTCTGATGGGCCACGTGTGCCTTCTCTTCTCAGATGCCATGTCACGCCTAGATGCAGCGGTGTTACACAACGTCCCTTCCTTGGAAGCCTCTGACTGGCCACGTGTGGCTCCTCTGTTGCAGAATGACGCCTCCACAGACTCTGACGGGCCACGTGTGGCTTCTCTTCTCAGATGTCATGCCTGGATGCGGCGGTGTTACACAATCTTCCCTCCCCGGATGCCTCTGAGAAGCCACAGACCTCAATTTTCAGAGGTCTAATTGTTAAATAGATAAAAGAGCAAAATTAATGAGAAAATCTAAAAAGGAGACAATGAGTGAAGTCCTGGCCACGTCCGGGGCGCCGGGCTCGTGAGCAGGACGGGGGCGCGGGGCTCGAGAGCAGGACGGGGGCGCGGGGCTCGAGAGCAGGACGGGGGCGCGGGGCTCGAGAGCAGGACGGGGGCGCGGGGCTCGAGAGCAGGACGGGGGCGCGGGGCTCGAGAGCAGGACGGGGGCGCGGGGCTCGTGAGCAGGACGGGGGCGCGGGGCTTGTGAGCAGGACGGGGGCGTGGGGCTCGTGAGCAGGACGGGGCGCGGGGCTCGTGAGCAGGACGGGGGCGCGGGGCTCGTGAGCAGGACGGGGGCGCGGGGCTCGTGAGCAGGACGGGGGCGCGGGGCTCGTGAGCAGGACGGGGGCGCGGGGCTCGTGAGCAGGACGGGGGCGCGGGGCTCGTGAGCAGGACGGGGGCGCGGGGCTTGTGAGCAGGACGGGGGCGTGGGGCTCGAGAGCAGGACGGGGGCGCGGGGCTCGAGAGCAGGACGGGGGCGCGGGGCTCGTGAGCAGGACGGGGGCGCGGGGCTCGTGAGCAGGACGGGGGCACGGGGCTCGTGAGCAGGACGGGGGCGCGGGGCTCGTGAGCAGGACGGGGGCGCGGGGCTCGTGAGCAGGACGGGGGCGCACGTATGAAGCGCCCGTGGCTCCGGTGATGACCTGAACCCAAAACCAGACGAAAGGGGAAAGAAGAGCAATCAGCAACCGAAAAGAGGAAGAAGCTGTGACCGTGACAAGAGCCGCCCCCCTCCCCCGCAGCCACGTGACCCCCGACCAGATAAGATCCCTGCAGGATACACAGCCAACGGCTGCAGAGCGGCATCAGAGCCCACCGGAGAGGGCGACACCAACAGGAGGGGGCGCCACAAACCACAGCTAGCACCCACGCAGGAGACCCCAGAACGTGCGCCCCCTGCTGGTGACCCCTCGGGGGTGTATGGGGACTATTTCTCCGTGTGGCTGCGCCCGTCACACAAGACGCCACGTGGCCCCCGATCACAGGACGGAGCCGCTGACTCAGCCGTGACACAACCGGCGGCAGTTTCCCCTTCTGAGGTTCTGTAATCACTGAGTGACATCAGCGAGAAGGGCGATGACCCGAGATAGGGGGGCCCGGACCCCGAGATGGCCGCTCCGGGGCAGCAGCTGGACCGTGTAGTGCGTCACTGGCCTCCGGATCCAGCGCAGCACAAAGCAATCCCTGTGCATAGAGCCCCATGTGACGGGCGAGACGGCAGCGCATCTGGGGGTCACATGAGGACAGATCACGGCCCCCTCCACAGCGGCACCGACAGCAGAGGGAAAGGCCGTCACTGCCGTGCAGGGGTCCGGGAGAGAGGGGACGAGGACAGTCAGCGGAGAAAGGGGGCATCAGACACTGAACGGAGACCCCAAAACCAGCAGCCACAGGAGGCGTCCGGGTATACAGAGGCGTAACTGCGGTCCTAGTAGCCCCCCCCCCCGACCAGTGCAGACCCCAGTCCCAATAATATCCCCCCGACCAGTGCAGACCCCAGTCCCGATAATATCCCCCCGACCAGTGCAAACCCCAGTCCCGGTAATACCCCCCCGACCGGTGCAGACCCCAATCCCGGTAATATCCCCCCGAGCAGTGCAGACCCCAATCCTGATAATATCCCCCCCCAGCAGTGCAGACCCCAGTCCTGATAATATCCCCCCGACCAGTGCAGACCCCAGTCCTGATAATATCCCCCCCGACCAGTGCAGACCCCAGTCCCGGTAATATCCCCCCCGACCAGTGCAGACCCCAGTCCCGGTAATATCCCCCCGACCAGTGCAGACCCCAGTCCCGGTAATATCCCCCCGACCAGTGCAGACCCCAGTCCCGATAATATCCCCCCGACCAGTGCAGACCCCAGTCCCGATAATATCCCCCCGACCAGTGCAGACCCCAGTCCCGATAATATCCCCCCGACCAGTGCAGACCCCAGTCCTGATAATATCCCCCCGACCAGTGCAGACCCCAGTCCTGATAATATCCCCCCGTGCAGTGCAGACCCCAGTCCCGGTAATATCCCCCCCGAGCAGTGCAGACCCCAGTCCCGGTAATATCCCCCCGACCAGTGCAGACCCCAGTCCTGATAATACCCCCCCGACCAGTGCAGACCCCAGTCCCGATAATATCCCCCCGTGCAGTGCAGACCCCAGTCCCGGTAATATCCCCCCCGAGCAGTGCAGACCCCAGTCCCGATAATATCCCCCCGACCAGTGCAGACCCCAGTCCCGGTAATATCCCCCCGACCAGTGCAGACCCCAGTCCCGGTAATATCCCCCCGACCAGTGCAGACCCCAGTCCCGGTAATATCCCCCCGACCAGTGCAGACCCCAGTCCTGATAATATCCCCCCCGACCAGTGCAGACCCCAGTCCCAGTAATATCCCCCCGACCAGTGCAGACCCCAGTCCTGATAATATCCCCCCCGACCAGTGCAGACTCCAGTCCTGATAATATCCCCCCGACCAGTGCAGACCCCAGTCCCGGTAATACCCCCCCCGACCAGTGCAGACCCCAGTCCCGATAATATCCCCCCGTGCAGTGCAGACCCCAGTCCTGATAATACCCCCCGACCAGTGCAGACCCCAGTCCTGATAATATCCCCCCGACCAGTGCAGACCCCAGTCCCGGTAATACCCCCCCGACCAGTGCAGACCCCAGTCCTGATAATATCCCCCCGACCAGTGCAGACCCCAGTCCTGATAATATCCCCCCGACCAGTGCAGACCCCAGTCCTGATAATATCCCCCCCGACCAGTGCAGACCCCAGTCCTGATAATACCCCCCCGACCAGTGCAGACCCCAGTCCTGATAATATCCCCCCCGACCAGTGCATACCCCAGTCCCGATAATATCCCCCCGACCAGTGCAGACCCCAGTCCTGATAATATCCCCCCCGACCAGTGCAGACCCCAGTCCTGATAATATCCCCCCGACCAGTGCAGACCCCAGTCCTGATAATACCCCCCCGACCAGTGCAGACCCCAGTCCTGATAATATCCCCCCGACCAGTGCAGACCCCAGTCCTGATAATATCCCCCCGACCAGTGCAGACCCCAGTCCTGATAATATCCCCCCGACCAGTGCAGACCCCAGTCCTGATAATACCCCCCCGACCAGTGCAGACCCCAGTCCTGATAATATCCCCCCGACCAGTGCAGACCCCAGTCCTGATAATACCCCCCCGACCAGTGCAGACCCCAGTCCTGATAATATCCCCCCGACCAGTGCAGACCCCAGTCCTGATAATACCCCCCCGACCAGTGCAGACCCCAGTCCTGATAATATCCCCCCGACCAGTGCAGACCCCAGTCCTGATAATACCCCCCCGACCAGTGCAGACCCCAGTCCTGATAATACCCCCCCGACCAGTGCAGACCCCAGTCCTGATAATACCCCCCCGACCAGTGCAGACCCCAGTCCCGATAATATCCCCCCGACCAGTGCAGACCCCAGTCCTGATAATATCCCCCCGAGCAGTGCAGACCCCAGTCCCGATAATATCCCCCCGACCAGTGCAGACCCCAGTCCCGATAATATCCCCCCGTGCAGTGCATTGTGGGTGTCGCCGTTCTCACCCGTGTCCGCCGCCATCTCGGTACCGGCCTCCGGGGCATGCCGGGAGTTGTAGTCCTCCGCTCCGCACACAGCGCCGGTCACTGCTGAAGATCCTCACACCGGACAGATACCCGGGCACCGGGCGGAGCGGAGGACGGGGCGTGGTCTGCGCTAGCCAATCATGACGCCTGTCACACAGGAGAGGATGAAAGCTGCAATCTCATTGGCCGCACGGGAGCGTCCCTGGATCAGACAGAACTCAGACCGACCGCACTGTACCGGGGTCCTGGGGGGCCGCACTCTGTACCGGGGTCCTGGGGGGCCGCACACTGTACCGGGGTCCTGGGGGGCCGCACACTGTACCGGGGTCCTGGGGGGCCGCACTCTGTACCGGGGTCCTGGGGGGCCGCACACTGTACCGGGGTCCTGGGGGGCCGCACACTGTACCGGGGTCCTGGGGGGCCGCACACTGTACCGGGGTCCTGGGGGGCCGCACACTGTACCGGGGTCCTGGGGGGCCGCACTCTGTACCGGGGTCCTGGGGGGGCCGCACTCTGTACCGGGGTCCTGGGGGGCCGCACACTGTACCGGGGTCCTGGGGGGCCGCACTCTGTACCGGGGTCCTGGGGGGCCGCACACTGTACCGGGGTCCTGGGGGGCCGCACTCTGTACCGGGGTCCTGGGGGGCCGCACACTGTACCGGGGTCCTGGGGGGCCGCACTCTGTACCGGGGTCCTGGGGGGCCGCACTCTGTACCGGGGTCCTGGGGGGCCGCACACTGTACCGGGGTCCTGGGGGGCCGCACTCTGTACCGGGGTCCTGGGGGGCCGCACACTGTACCGGGGTCCTGGGGGGCCGCACTCTGTACCGGGGTCCTGGGGGGCCGCACACTGTACCGGGGTCCTGGGGGGCCGCACTCTGTACCGGGGTCCTGGGGGGCCGCACTCTGTACCGGGGTCCTGGGGGGCCGCACACTGTACCGGGGTCCTGGGGGGCCGCACACTGTACCGGGGTCCTGGGGGGCCGCACTCTGTACCGGGGGCCTGGGGGCCGCACTCTGTACCGGGGGCCTGGGGGGCCGCACTCTGTACCGGGGTCCTGGGGGCCGCACTCTGTACCGGGGTCCTGGGGGGCCGCACTCTGTACCGGGGTCCTGGGGGGCCGCACACTGTACCGGGGTCCTGGGGGGCCGCACTCTGTACCGGGGTCCTGGGGGGCCGCACTCTGTACCGGGGTCCTGGGGGGCCGCACACTGTACCGGGGTCCTGGGGGGCCGCACACTGTACCGGGGTCCTGGGGGGCCGCACTCTGTACCGGGGGCCGCACTCTGTACCGGGGTCCTGGGGGGCCGCACTCTGTACCGGGGGCCTGGGGGCCGCACTCTGTACCGGGGTCCTGGGGGCCGCACTCTGTACCGGGGTCCTGGGGGGGCCGCACTCTGTACCGGGGTCCTGGGGGGCCGCACTCTGTACCGGGGTCCTGGGGGGCCGCACTCTGTAGCGGGGGCCGCACAGTGTACCGGGATCCTGGGGGGCCGCACTCTGTAGCGGGGGCCGCACAGTGTACCGGGATCCTGGGGGGCCGCACTCTGTAGCGGGGGCCGCACAGTGTACCGGGGTCCTGGGGGGCCGCACAGTGTACCGGGATCCTGGGGGGCTGCACTCTGTAGCGGGGGCCGCACAGTGTACCGGGATCCTGGGGGGCTGCACTCTGTACCGGGGTCCTCTGGGGCCGCACATTGTACCAGGGTCCTGGGGGGCCGCACTCTGTACTAGGGGCCGCACTCTGTACCAGGGTCCTGGGGGGCCGCACTCTGCACTGGGGGCCGCACTCTTTACCGGTGGGCTGCACATTGTACCGGGGTCCTGGGGGCTGCACACTGTACCGGGGTCCTGGGGGCTGCACACTGTACCGGGATCCTGGGGGCTGCACGCTTTATCGGGGGGGCCGCACACTGTACTGGGGTCCTGGGAGCCATGCACTGTACTGGGGACCGCACTGTACTGGGGGTCGGGGGCTCTGCACTGTACCGGGGGCCGCACACTGTACTGGGGGCCGCACTCTGTACCGGGGTCCTGGGGGGCCGCACTGTACCGGGGGCCGCACTCTGTACCGGGGTCCTGGGGGGCCGCACTGTACTGGAGGCCGCACACTGTACCGGGGTCCTGGGGGCCGCACACTGTCCTGGGGTCCCGGGGTCTCTGCCGTATTTTGGCTTCAGCATTTGCTCCTCTTTTCTCTTGGTGTCGGCCGGGTTCACACTGAGGATTTGCTGCAGATTCTTTGTGCGGATTTTCCATATAGAGACTGTGAGGTAAATCCGGAGATATGACGATAAATCATGATATTCAAGTATGTCAGGAAGCCCTCTCCTGGTGTCACCCCCCCTTTCCTTCACACAACTGGTTTAGCAACAAATCCCATGGCCATCTCCTGTGATATGGAGATGAGGTGGTGTGGGAACAATGGACACAGGATGACTCCCTGCCGTCACCCTGTAACAAGAGCTGTATCTCATTAGCAAGGCTATGGAACTAGCAGACAGAACGACTCCAGTAAAAAATGGTTCATATCTCGCAAGCCATATTTCCGATAAATATGGCAACCATAAAAATGGTGTCTCCGCATGCGGACGATGCTGGCACACCCTTTTTATGGGAGCAGGACATTGGGAAATGCCCCAGGCGTGATATCAGCCAATGGGGAACTGGCAGACAGGTCATGAGTCCTCTCATTCTGTAGCTAAATTCATAACTGTCACAATGAGAGCATTGGCGTCCGCCTACGACGCTCCCAGGCAAAGTTATGGCCATATTCCATGTTGTGGATTTTGTCCATAACTCCAGCCAGGGGTGGAGCAGTGCTCCCTCTGAGGTCACGAAGGTAGGAGGGGACCTGGATTTGCCCAGGTTGATAACCCTACTTCGGCCATTTTCCAGTGTTCTTTTCGCTGGGGGCACGTGTAGGAAACATCTGTGGGAAGGATCCTAGAAACCTGGGTACAGCGCCCCCCTGTGGCCAGACGCAACAAGGTAACTGCTGGAACTGTGTATGCCTGTTTGTAACCCATGCTTTGATTGTAACTGTACTCTGACATATGTATATTCTGTAGATTCCCTATTGTATATATTGTAGTTTCTAGTGTGCTTTAGGCTGATTAAATTATATAATTAATCTTGGGCTGTTCTGTTATCTCGATCTTGAATCCCACGTCTGTGTGTTCGGCTAATAGTTACCGTAAATCGGTTGGTGGCAGCGAATTGTGCCAAGGATTATTATGGGGAGGCCAGTGAGATTCGGGGAGATTTTATATATTCCGCCCGCGGAGGTCGGGGGAATATATACCTTACTCTCACCGGGGACCCTTCAATAATCGGCATAAGTAGTATAGCGGCCTCCTTGCTTATGGTCGGGCAATTCCATAATTGGCCTGACTATAAGAGGGGCGCTAGAGAGCGCGTCACGTGCTCTGTCTGTCGGTCGGGAGGTATAAAGGAGGGGTGACCCCCACTTGTTACCCCCCGATTGTGACGTACTGGTAGCCAGCGCGGGGGATTTCTGAGTGACCCCCCCGGTGGTTTGTGACATATTGGTGGCATAGCGGTGGGATCGAGATAATAGTGTGTGTGAGTGTGAGACCCATACTCCCAGACACTAAAGACTGCCTGCAGCAGCTGTGGCTGCTGGGGTCTTCAGACTAGCTCAACACTAGAGTGTCAGAGTGCAGATACTGTAAGGTGTGTGGAGGCATCAGGTGTCAGTTCTGTGTCAGTGACCAAAAGTCTGCAAGAATGGCTGATGGCACCAGGAGCAGAGCTATGCAACTGGCCAATGCTAAGGCAGGAGCCGAAGAGAGGGAGGACGGTGCTGTGGACAGCAATGAGGAGGTTGCCCACGAGTCCTCCAGGAGCTCGACGCCAGAAAACCGTTCTGCCGAGGACATTGCGCAACCTGGCACTGCTGGACAAGATGAGGAGGAGCTCACCCAAGGTTCCTCAACGAGCCAGATGCCAGCCCTCCGCTCTGAAAGGGACAGTGAATCGCCTAGCTCTGCAGCGTGCCGCAGATCACCACGTGCCATTCCACCGAGCCTGGGAGGCTCGGATAGCCTTCTTCAAATGGCTATGGCCCTTCTCCAGGCTGGAGACCAGAAGGGCTACAAGGAACTCCTGGCAGAGCGCAGGGCAGAGCGGCAGGCAGCGCGTGACGCTGAGGCTGTGGAGCGGCACGCAGAGCGTGAGGCTGCGGAGCGAGAGCGGCAGGCAGCGCGTGAAGAGCGAGAGCGACAGGCAGACCGTGACTACCAGCTGCAGCTAGCTCAGCTCCGGCCCTCATCAGCCACATGTGACCTTCGAGACACCAAACTTCCAAAGGTCCGTGTTGAGGACTTCCCAGTGCTGGAGAAGGATGGAGACTTGGACTCTTTCTTGACTGCTTTTGAACGGACTTGCTTGCAGCACCATCTGGACAAGGACCAGTGGGCCAAATACCTGACCCCCCGTTTAAGGGGTAAGGCCCTGGATATCCTTGGGGACTTGCCTGCTGAGGCAGATCAGGGCTACGACACCATCAAGCGGGCCCTGATCCAACAGTACAACCTCACTCCAGAGTCCTACCGCAAGAAGTTCCGGAGCCTACAGAAGGGACCAAAGGACTCCTGGGCTGACCACCGGCGGGCACTTGCCCGAGCTGCCGACCACTGGACCCAAGGCCTGCAGCTTTCCACCGGACCGGAGATCCTGGACTTGTTCATCACGGAGCAACTCTTGTGGAACTGCCCTGAGGATCTCCGCCAGTTCATCCGAGACCAGAAGCCAAAGGGGTCCACGGCTACAGCTGCCCTTGCCGATGACTACACCAACAACCGGGCCCCTGAGGCCAGGAGAGCGGCCACCAGCAGCACCTGGAGAGGGGGTAAGATGAATTCTGCGACTGCCCCACCTGCCCCTAGACTGCAGGGGGGTGTCCCCCTCAACTCCCCTCTCCAGGCCCGTGGCGGAACCAAGACGGTGCCACCAGTGCAACCTACCTGGACACTTCAAGGCCATGTGCCCTCAGCGTCCCAAGGCCCCGGCTCCGTCCCCGTCCCAAGGGCCGCCCAAGGTGTATTGTGTGGGTGGGGGTGGTGGTAGGTCCCTGGACAGCTTCCAACCTGTCACCGTCGGCCGGTCTGTGACCATAGGACTGCGAGACAGCGCCTCGGAGGTGACTCTGGTGCGGCCTGAGATGGTGTCCCCCCAAGACTTGATCCCTGGAAAAACCCTCGCTGTCTCCGGGATTGGAGGCACTGACCCGGCGCTGCCTGTTGCTGACATTTATGTGGACTGGGGCGCAGGGCGGGGGGTGAGGGAGGTGGGGGTAACTGATCGGATCCCTGCAAACGTGCTACTTGGGACAGATTTGGGGCAGATAACCTCCCAGTTTGGGCCCCCCCCAAGGGCTGAACCTTCAGCCAGTACTGACATGCCTCCGGACAATGTTAATGTGTTATCTATGAATGATGTAAGGGAGGAGGGAGTGAACTCTGATATTTCTGCTTGCACAGACACCATAGACACACACACAGCTGCAGCTGTGACAGGGGAGGGGGTCAGAGAAAGGTGTGACAATGCCTCTACAAGTAACCAGCCTGTGAGCTGGGATCTGTTGCCCTCTGCAGGGATAAGCAGAGAGCAGGGTGCTGCAGGGGGAGGACCAGTGTGTGGGGTGGGGGCTACCACAGCAAATGTGGGGTCCCCAGAGATTTCACAGCGGGGTTCTGTTGCTGCAGGGGGGGAACAGGCAGGTGAGATTGGGGCCGGTCCAGGAGCGGAAGTGCTCCCAGGTAAGATCTCGGTGCATGGTTCCCCCACAACCGGGGTGTCAGGAAGCCAGGTAGGTCTGCCTGAACCGGCGACTTGGTCAGGAACGGAGGAGGAGCAGGCACGACCCACGGTCGCAGCGGCTGTGGCCGCTGTCACCCGCAGTGGGAGTGCTGGAAGCCAAGGGGCCTCCCGGAGGTCCGATAGCTCTTCCCCTTCTGACCAAGTGGCAGCCGAGTCAGGTGGAGGCCAGGACACAGGTCCCGGGGTACTGACTGAAGATGTGACAGTCTCGTCGATTCTGGCCACATCTAGTCAGGGGTTTCAGGCAGCGTTAGAAGCTGACGACAGCCTGAAAGCTCTTAAGGAGCAGGCGGCACAGCCTCCCTCGGACTCGGACCCGGAGCGAGTGGTCTGGGACCAAGGACGGCTGTACCGGGCCACGGTCCAGCAGGGTTCACCGGAGGCGTGGCCCAGGGACCGACAGTTGGTGGTACCCTATCCGTTCCGGACGGAGTTGTTGCGGATCGCACATGAGATTCCGATGGCCGGACACCTAGGGATCGCTAAGACCAAGGCCAGGTTAAACCAGCATTTCTACTGGCCAAAAATGGGGGCCGATGTGGCTGCCTACTGCCGTTCGTGTGAAACCTGTCAGAGAGTGGGGAAGGCGGGGCCACGCCCCAAAGCCCCACTGGTATCTCTGCCAATCATCGATGAGCCTTTCAGGAGGGTGGCTGTGGATCTGGTCGGCCCGCTGGCCATCCCCAGCAGCTCCGGGAAACGCTTCATACTGACGGTAGTGGACTATGCCACCCGGTACCCAGAAGCAGTGGCCTTGTCGTCCATTCGGGCTGACAAGGTGGCCACCGCATTGCTGGAGATTTTCTCCCGAGTGGGTTTTCCCCAGGAAATGCTCACTGACCGGGGGACCCAATTCATGTCCCAGCTGATGGAGGCCCTCTGTAAGCAAGTCCAGGTGCGACATCTGGTGGCCAGCCCGTACCATCCACAGACTAATGGCCTGTGCGAGCGGTTCAATGGCACCTTAAAGCCGATGCTTAAGATGTTGGTCGACTCCCATGGGCGTGACTGGGAGCGGTATCTCCCACACCTGTTATTTGCTTACCGGGAGGTTCCACAGGCCTCAACAGGATTCTCACCGTTTGAGCTCCTGTACGGGCGACGTGTGCGGGGCCCCCTGGCTCTGGTGAAAGAGGCTTGGGAAGGGGATTTGGCCACCCCTGGAGTGTCGGTTATCGAGTATGTCATGCGCTTCCGGGACAAAATGCAGGCCTTGACGCAACTGGTACACGACAATATGGCTCAAGCCCAGGCCGATCAGAAGCGTTGGTACGACCAGAACGCTTGTGAGAGGACCTACCAAGTGGGTCAAAAGGTGTGGGTACTGGTCCCCGTACCACAGGACAAGCTTCAGGCAGCCTGGGAAGGCCCATACCTCGTGTACCAGGAGCTCAACCCTGTAACGTACCTGGTCACCCTGGACCCTGCCCGTGGAAGGCGGAAGCCCTTCCATGTGAACATGATGAAGGCACATCATGAGCGGGAGGCATGTGCGCTCCCCGTGTGCAACCTGCCCGAGGAGGGAGAAGCGGAAACCCTCTTGGATATGCTAGCCCAGGTTAGGGCAGGCGGATCCATTGAGGATGTGGAGGTTGGCCACCAGCTCTTGGAAGACCAACGGTCCCAGCTGTGGGCCACCCTCCTCCCCTTCCGGGGGTTGTTTACCAACCAGCCCGGAAGGACTGACTTGGCTGTCCATCACGTGGACACTGGGGATCATCCCCCGATCCGGCGTTCAGCATATCGGGTCTCCCTGGAGGTGCAGCAACACATGCGCCAGGAGATTGACGAGATGCTGAAGTTGGGGGTGATCCAGGCATCCAACAGCGCTTGGGCCTCGCCTGTAGTCCTCGTCCCTAAGAAGGACCGAACCACTCGGTTCTGCGTGGACTACAGGGGGCTCAATGCGGTCACGGTCGCCGATGCGTACCCAATGCCACGCATCGATGACCTGCTCGATCAGTTGGCCGGGGCTCAGTACCTGACCATCATGGATCTGAGCCGGGGATATTGGCAGATCCCCCTGACTCGCAAGGCCAGGGAACGCTCTGCCTTTATTACCCCATTTGGACTGTACGAGTCCACGGTGATGCCATTCGGGATGAGGAATGCCCCTGCCACTTTCCAGCGGATGGTCAACACCCTGCTCAAGGGACTTGAAGGGTACGCGGCCGCGTACCTGGATGACATTGCCGTCTTCAGTCCCACCTGGGAGGACCACCTAGAGCATCTAGCACAGGTGCTCAGGCGGATCCACCGGGCAGGTTTGACCATCAAGCCGGGAAAGTGTCAGCTGGCCATGAGCGAGGTCCAGTACCTCGGTCACCGGGTAGGTGGGAGAACACTGAAGCCCGAGCCTGAGAAAGTGGAAGCCATCGCATCCTGGCCCACCCCCAGGACCAAGAAGCAGGTGATGTCCTTCTTGGGGACCGCTGGGTACTATAGGAGGTTTGTTCCATGCTATAGTAGCCTGGCAAAGCCCTTGACGGACCTCACCAAGAAGAAGCTGCCCTCTGCAGTCGATTGGACAATGGACTGCGAGACAGCCTTCCGGGCCCTAAAGGACGCCCTGTCCAGCCCGCCCGTGCTACAGGCAGCCGACTTCACGCGGCCGTTTGTAGTACAGACCGATGCCAGTGACTTCGGCCTCGGTGCGGTGCTCAGCCAGGTGGACTCTGCGAGCCAAGAGCACCCAGTCTTGTACCTGAGCAGGAAGCTGTTACCAAGGGAAGTTGCCTATTCCACGATGGAGAAGGAGTGCCTGGCCATAGTGTGGGCCCTGCAGCGTCTGCAACCCTATCTATACGGGCGCCACTTCATCGTGGAGACGGACCACAATCCCCTCAGCTGGTTGCACACCGTCTCTGGGACGAATGGGCGATTGTTGCGATGGAGCCTTGCGCTCCAGCAATACAACTTCACCATTCGCCACAAAAGGGGCCGTGACCACGGTAACGCAGACGGGCTGTCCCGACAAGGAGAGGTCGCGGACGGGCGCACGGGGGAACACCGGAGTGTGCTGCCCCCTAGCGCCCTCAAAAGGGGGGAGGTGTGAGGTAAATCCGGAGATATGACGATAAATCATGATATTCAAGTATGTCAGGAAGCCCTCTCCTGGTGTCACCCCCCCTTTCCTTCACACAACTGGTTTAGCAACAAATCCCATGGCCATCTCCTGTGATATGGAGATGAGGTGGTGTGGGAACAATGGACACAGGATGACTCCCTGCCGTCACCCTGTAACAAGAGTTGTATCTCATTAGCAAGGCTATGGAACTAGCAGACAGAACGACTCCAGTAAAAAATGGTTCATATCTCGCAAGCCATATTTCCGATAAATATGGCAACCATAAAAATGGTGTCTCCGCATGCGGACGATGCCGGCACACCCTTTTTATGGGAGCAGGACATTGGGAAATGCCCCAGGCGTGATATCAGCCAATGGGGAACTGGCAGACAGGTCATGAGTCCCCTCGTTCTGTAGCTAAATTCATAACTGTCACAATGAGAGCATTGGCGTCCGCCTACGACGCTCCCAGGCAAAGTTATGGCCATATTCCATGTTGTGGATTGTCCATAACTCAAGCCAGGGGTGGAGCAGTGCTCCCTCTGAGGTCACTAAGGTAGGAGGGGACCTGGATTTGCCCAGGTTGATAACCCTACTTCGGCCATTTTCCAGTGTTCTTTTCGCTGGGGGCACGTGTAGGAAACATCTGTGGGAAGGATCCTAGAAACCTGGGTACAGCGCCCCCCTGTGGCCAGACGCAACAAGGTAACTGCTGGAACTGTGTATGCCTGTTTGTAACCCATGCTTTGATTGTAACTGTACTCTGACATATGTATATTCTGTAGATTCCCTATTGTATATATTGTAGTTTCTAGTGTGCTTTAGGCTGATTAAATTATATAATTAATCTTGGGCTGTTCTGTTATCTCGATCTTGAATCCCACGTCTGTGTGTTCGGCTAATAGTTACCGTAAATCGGTTGGTGGCAGCGAATTGTGCCAAGGATTATTATGGGGAGGCCAGTGAGATTCGGGGAGATTTTATATATTCCGCCCGCGGAGGTCGGGGGAATATATACCTTACTCTCACCGGGGACCCTTCAATAATCGGCATAAGTAGTATAGCGGCCTCCTTGCTTATGGTCGGGCAATTCCATAATTGGCCTGACTATAAGAGGGGCGCTAGAGAGCGCGTCACGTGCTCTGTCTGTCGGTCGGGAGGTATAAAGGAGGGGTGACCCCCACTTGTTACCCCCCGATTGTGACGTACTGGTAGCCAGCGCGGGGGATTTCTGAGTGACCCCCCCGGTGGTTTGTGACAGAGACCTCCGAGATCGGCCGATGCTTCAAATCCACAAGGAAGAAATAAGCGCAGAGACGTCAGTCACTGCCGGGGTCGGGGAGGGAGGTGTGAACGCGGCGGACCGCACATGGACGGGGAGAGCGCTGCATGGAAAACAATCTCCAAAACCTCAAGAAGCCACAAAAACTTAGACTTCTGATCCAAAAACACCTAAAACTCAAGCCAGTGTGCACAGCGCCGCACTCACGTAATGCAGCTTTTACCAAACCGGCCATTGTGCCGCCTCTCGCTCCATCCCCCGATCCCCCGGAGCAGTCGCTTCATCCCCCGGAGCAGTCGCCCCATCCCCCGGAGCAGTCGCCCCATCCCCTGATCCCCCACAGCAATCGCCCTCGATCCCCCGCAGCAGTCGCCCCATCCCTCGATCCCCCGCAGCAGTCGCCCCATCCCTCGATCCCCCGCAGCAGTCGCCCCATCCCTCGATCCCCCGCAGCAGTCGCCCCATCCCTCGATCCCCCGCAGCAGTCGCCCCATCCCTCGATCCCCCGCAGCAGTCGCCCCATCCCTCGATCCCCCGCAGCAGTCGCCCCATCCCTCGATCCCCCGCAGCAGTCACCCCATCCCTCGATCCCCCGCAGCAGTCGCCCCATCCCTCGATCCCCCGCAGCAGTCGCCCCATCCCTCGATCCCCCGCAGCAGTCGCCCCATCCCTCGATCCCCCGCAGCAGTCGCCCCATCCCTCGATTCCCCGCAGCAGTCGCCCCATCCCTCGATCCCCCGCAGCAGTCGCCCCATCCCTCGATCCCCCGCAGCAGTCGCCCCATCCCTCGATCCCCCGCAGCAGTCACCCCATCCCTCGATCCCCCGCAGCAGTCGCCCCATCCCCCGCAGCAGTCGCCCCATCCCTCGATCCCCCGCAGCAGTCGCCCCATCCCTCGATCCCCCGCAGCAGTCGCCCCATCCCTCGATCCCCCGCAGCAGTCGCCCCATCCCTCGATCCCCCGCAGCAGTCGCCCCATCCCTCGATCCCCCGCAGCAGTCGCCCCATCCCTCGATCCCCCGCAGCAGTTGCCCCATCCCTCGATCCCTCGCAGCAGTCGCCCCCGATCCCCGCAGCAGTCGCCCCATCCCTCGATTCCCCGCAGAAGTCGCCCCATCCCTCGATTCCCCGCAGCAGTCGCCCCATCCCTCGATCCCTCGCAGCAGTCGCCCCCGATCCCTCGCAGCAGTCGCCCCATCCCTCGATTCCCCGCAGCAGTCGCCCCATCCCTCGATCCCTCGCAGCAGTCGCCCCATCCCTCGATTCCCCGCAGCAGTCGCCCCCGATCCCTCGCAGCAGTCGCCCCATCCCTCAATTCCCCGCAGCAGTCGCCCCATCCCTCGATCCCTCGCAGCAGTCGCCCCATCCCTCGATTCCCCGCAGCAGTCGCCCCATCCCTCGATTCCCTGCAGCAGTCGCCCCATCCCTCGATTCCCCGCAGCAGTCGCCGCCGATCCCCCGCAGCAGTCGCCCCATCCCCCGATCCCCCACAGCAATCGCCCCCGATCCCCCGCAGCAGTCGCCCCATCCCTCGATTCCCCGCAGCAGTCGCCCCATCCCTCGATTCCCCGCAGCAGTCGCCCCATCCCTCGATCCCTCGCAGCAGTCGCCCCATCCCTCGATTCCCCGCAGCAGTCGCCCCATCCCTCGATTCCCTGCAGCAGTCGCCCCATCCCTCGATTCCCCGCAGCAGTCGCCCCCGATTCCCCGCAGCAGTCGCCCCATCCCTCGATCCCTCGCAGCAGTCGCCCCCGATCCCTCGCAGCAGTCGCCCCCATCCCTCGATTCCCCGCAGCAGTCGCAAATCCCTCGATTTCCCCGCAGCAGTCGCCCCATCCCTCGATTCCCCGCAGCAGTCGCCCCATCCCTCGATTCCCCGCAGCAGTCGCCCCATCCCTCGATTCCCCGCAGCAGTCGCCCCATCCCTCGATTCCCTGCAGCAGTCGCCCCATCCCTCGATTCCCCGCAGCAGTCGCCCCCGATTCCCCGCAGCAGTCGCCCCATCCCTCGATCCCTCGCAGCAGTCGCCCCCGATCCCTCGCAGCATTCGCCCCATCCCTCAATCCCTCGCAGCAGTCGCCCCTGATCCCCCGCAGCAGTCGCCCCATCCCTTGATTCCCCGCAGCAGTCGCCCCATCCCTCAATCCCTCGCAGCAGTCGCCCCCGATCCCTCGCAGCAGTCGCCCCTGATCCCCCGCAGCAATTTCTGGAGACATTATCAGATTGACTCCTTTATTTGTCACTTTTGCTGCTGAAAACTTGCATAAAACGACAGTAAACAAAAAAAAGCAGCTGTGATTTTGCATCAAGTTCATGAGGGGCTGCTCCGGGCCCCGCAGAGAACAGAGCCGTGTAAGATGACAGCACCCGATGTCACCCGCTGCTGGGAGTGTTGCGAGCGGGGGACAGACCACAGCAGGGGGGCTGCTTGAGACGCTCGGATCCGGGGTCGTGGTAGTTGCTCGAGTGGCAGCCGGACCCGGGCACGAGCACCCGTCCGTCGCCCGCAAGTAACAAAGGGGTTATTTACAGGGAGAGTTTGTGTCAGTGATGCCACCCGTGGGTTGCGGTGATTATTGATGAAACCTGCACTGCCTTGGTATGGGGCGCCCGGGGCCGATGGAGCGGGGCAGCAGGATGGTATCCCCTCCACGGGTAGGGGAGGTGTAGTCCCGGGCCCAGGTGTAGGTGGTGTGCAGTGCTGGGACGCAGTCTGCAGGGATGGACCGGATGATGCTGGTGTACTCACTGTTTTATGAATAAATCACACAGAGTCCAGAGAGTAAACCAACGGCCGAATGCCGGTAGCCTCCGGAGGGGTGTGCCCGGGTCCCGCACACCTGTGACAGAACAGGGGCCCTTCCTCCTGCACTTGAGTGTTGTGTTGTGTGTTGACTAGTCCGCATGGAACGGGAAAAGTCCACTCCCTGTGTCTTTGCTGTGGGAGCTGTGGCCCCCAAGATCGGACCCTTGGGATTGTTGCAGGCACTTGCAGACGCCCTGTCCCCCGCGTTGGGCTTCCGTCTCGCTCTATCTGGGATTCTGGTGGGACAAGACTTGGAATCTTGTTCCCTGCTGGTCAATTGGAAAAGTGCTTGCAGCTGTTCTCGCCCTAGGGTCCAGGTACCCCGACTGTGCACGGCCTGCGGACCGGTTTCCCGGGTTGTAGACCGGTGGGCTACAACCCTGCTCCGGTCCACTTAAGGTCTCCCGTGACCGGATCTCCGTCGCCTGTGGCTCTGCTCTGCCATCTGCCACCTAGTCAGCTTAGGTAGTCCGGGAGCTACAACCCCCGACCACCACTTCACTCCTCTCACTTTCACTGTCTCTCGTCACTCAACCCTTCCACCGACTCAACTCCACTGTTCCCTCCCCTGACACCTCAGGACCCCTAGGTGGGCGTCACCATCTACCTGGCCCCGTCCACTGGTGTGTCCCTATTGTCCTGGGGGGGGATGGCTAGGCTTTTGTGGCTGGTGTATGTACCTGTGTGGGGATGTGTTGGAAAGTCAAAGGGGAGAGAATCCTGCATCTGAAGATGGAAGCGGTCATCTGTGACACCCTGATTTTGTCAGGGCATCACAGGAGTACTCCCATTATATTCCTCCGGCTCCTGATCAATATTAACCCCACAGTCAGGACGAGCGGAGAAGAACAAAAGCATGTGCCACATCCGAGTCTGAAGTAACAGCACCACACCTTCCCCTAATAATACCGCCACATCGTCCCCTAATAATACTACCACATCGTCCCCTAATAATACTACCACATTGTCCCCTAATAATACCGACTCACCTCCTAATAATACCGCCACACCTTCCCCTAATAATACCGCCACACCTTCCCCTAATAATACCGCCACATCGTCCCCTAATAATACTACCACATTGTCCCCTAATAATACCGACTCACCTCCTAATAATACCGCCACACCTTCCCCAAATAATACCGCCACATCGTCCCCTAATAATACTACCACATCGTCCCCTAATAATACCGCCACACTGTGTGAGGTGCTCAGACTTGTTGCCTTGTTTTCTGTCATTTTGCTTTAATCTGATTTTTTCCATTGGCCATCTTGCTTCCTGTTCTGCTGCCCTCAGTCAATATGGATTCCTCAGCTTCTATGTTTCCTGCCAATTACCTGCTTAAGCCTCCTCAGCTGATGGGCCAGTGCTTCTGGATCCTGTTTGCAGTCTGCCTGTAACCTGGTCTCCTGAAGTCTATGGAGGATCTACTTTTCTGCCGTCCTCTGCTTTGGATCCCTGGAGCTCGTGACCACACAGGACCTTTCTGCTCGGCCATAGACCCTTACAAGTACAGTAAGAGACTGGATTATACCTAGACACTTCTGCTGAACCTTGAGGATCCATTCCTAACCTTATTCCCGACCTCTGCACCCGGTTAACCCTTCATGTTTTGTGCACTTGTATGAAGTAATACAAGCACTGTTGAGCATACCTGTGTCCCGGTGTTTCCCTTGTACCTTGCCCTAGACTCTATACAAACAGTATGTAACCTCTTACAAGATTCAGAATCCGTGGATAGAGTCTTTAGGGTCTGGGAATATGGAGGCCCGCAGTAACAACTCCCGAGATACAGGCTGTAGAGACCAGCTGTGCAAGTATACAGGATCGTAATGATCACAATCTGCAGGTTTTTTGACAAACCACTCGAGGTTTCCAAACCTGGATTGAGGTCCTAGAGGGGCGACTCCAAGCACCATCTCTACCCCCCCCCCCCCCCCCCCCCCGGTTTCTGGACTCCCCAAGTTGCCACCATTCCACTTTGGTAGCGAACGGGCAAAATTCAGGGGGTTTATTAACCAATGCAAACTGTTTATTGCTGCTCATGCATCAGTTTCTCAATGAGCGATGGAGAGCGCTAACAATCATCATGCTGCTCACCAACAAGGCTCTCGCATGGGCTAATCCTCTGAGACTGATGATGAATGTATGAATGATTTGATTTCAGCCATGGGTCCGGTGTTTGATGACCTGATCCGAGGGGCTACAGCAGAAGCAGCCATGTTGCCTTTGCGCTTGGTAGCAGACCATGCCTTGTACTTCAGGAGATGGGCCCTCGGCACCACTTGGGATAGTTCCACCAAGAAGTCTGTCTTCCGGAAAGGATTGTCTCCTGTGATTAAGGATGAGCTTGCTCGTGCAGATCCTCCCTCTGCCTTGGGAGATTTCATCAATTTCTGCACTCGGATAGATGTCCGTTACTGAGCGCAGACAGGAGACCAAAAATGATCATACTACTGTAACAATGTCCTTCCTTCTTCTCCAACGAAGGAGTCTCTTGGTAGGAGAACTCGAGACCCTGAACCCATGCAGGTGGCCTCTCTACAGAGACGGGTCAGTGACGCACGCAAGGAGCATCGACTGCAGGACAACTTCTGTTTCTATTGCGGTAAGTCAGGGCATCTCCTTATAAACTGCCCCAGCCAATCCCATAAGACGACCGCAGCGGACGTACACTGTGAAAGGAGATCGGTCATATCCAAACCACGGGATCCGGAGAGATCAGCAGATATAGACATTGATTATACAGCCTTGATCTCCGTGATTTCTGAGCCCGATTCCTCAGGTTTCCTCAGCAGTGTCTCAGCCGAGCTGTAAGAAGAATAATTCTCATATATTTCTCTCCAGCAAGCTCTGGGTTAACAGTCGGGTGTCTAGCTCTGCTACGATGGGTGTCTAGCTCTGCTACGATGGGTGTCTAGCTCTGCTACGATGGGTGTCTAGCTCTGCGATGATGGGTGTCTAGCTCTGCTACGATGGGTGTCTAGCTCTGCTACGATGGGTGTCTAGCTCTGCTACGATGGGTGTCTAGCTCTGCTACGATGGGTGTCTAGCTCTGCTACGATGGGTGTCTAGCCTTGCGATGATGGGTGTCTAGCTCTGCTACGATGGGTGTCTAGCTCTGCTGTGACTGATCCAGGAGCAAGCGGCAATTTTATAGACATTTCCTTTGCCCAGACACATGGGATACGTTCTGTGAAGAAGGCCACTCCTGTACAGATGGAGACTGTGGATGGTTCACTGATAACCTCTGGACCAGGAGATGCAGTCCCTGAAGGTTCTCCGGGGAATAATCCTCAAGAGAGAAGGTCTTTTATGCTCCTCTCTTGTCCCCATTTTCCCATCATCCTAGGATTGCGATGGCTGCCGGCTCAGAACCCTACAATAAACTGGGAAACCAAGGAACTGGATTTTCCAGAGAAGCAGATAAGTCCTGGGGTTTCAGTGTGTTCAGCCCCTAAGTCCACACCAGTCTCTGAGCTACCATCAATATACCAGGAGTATGTGGATGATAAGGCCGCTTTCACACATCATTTTTTTTTTTTGCCATCAGGCACAATCTGGCAAAAACCTGAAAAAAACAGATCCGGTGTCTGTTGCCGCCGGATCCGTTTTTTTTCCCCCCATAGACTTCTATTAGCGCAGAATAGCCAGATCCGGCAAAATGGCTGGATGGAACGCTGAGGGAAACGTTTTGTCTCCGGCGAAAAACTGTATCTCGCCGGATCCTGCGCCGTACGGTGTGTTTTATAATGGAAGCTTATGGATGCCGAATCGGCAAAAAAAAACAGATACGGCCGCTGAATCTGTTTTTTTTTAACTGAGCATGCTCAGTAACACAACAGATCCATCAAGGAACTGATGGAAAAAACTGATGCAACTGAGCCGTTTTTTCACCGGATCGTGCCTGATGCCAAAAACTGATGTGTGAAAGCAGCCAGAGAGGAACGCTGACCAGCTCCTCCACCGTCCCTATGATTGTCCAATTGAGATTTTATCTGGCGCTGAGATACCCTTTGCCAAAATTTCCCCTCTGGCTGGACCAGAGTTAAAAGCATTGAAGGACTATATAGATAAAAATTTAGCCATGGGCTTCATTCGCCCCTCTTTATCTCCAGCTGGATCTCTCAGGCCTGCATAGACTATCGGGAGCTCAATAAGGTCACAATCAGAAACCGCTACCCACTGCCTTTGATCCCTGAATTATTAGAAAGGGTTCGGCATGCAAAGACCTGGGGATGAATGGAAGACGGCATTCAGGTCACACTATGGACATTTTGAAGATCTAGTTATGCCGTTCGGCCTGTGTAACGCCCCAGCTACCTTCCAACATCTAGTTAATGATATTTTCAGGGATCTCTTGGATATATTTGTGGTGATTTATCTGGACATCATGTATATGTGAGGATGGTATTGGAGCGCCTTCGACAGAACCATCTTTATATCAAACTTGAAAAGTGTGAATTCCATCGGACCGAGATTCAATTTTTGGGGTACGTAATGTCTTCACAGGGAATAAGCATGGATGAAAGCAAGACTCAAGCCATCGAAGACTGGCCAGCTCCCAAGAATGTAACGGAGGTTCAGCGCTTCATCGGGTTTGCCAATTTCTATCGGCGAGTCATCAGGAACTTTTCTGAGGTAATGTCACCTTTTCTGAGGTAATGTCACCTTTTCTGAGGTAGTGTCACCTATCACACATCTTACCCGTAAGAGTCTACTTTCACCCGGACGCCTCAAGCCCACGAAGCGTTTTTCCGTTTGAAGAATAAATTCACCTCCGCACCTATCTTATTTCATCCTAACCCTGAACTTGCCTTCATAGTAGAGGTGGATGCCTCGGACTGCGCCATCGGTGCCATACTCTCACAGAGGACAGGTGCGAATAATGTCTTACATCCCTGTGATTTCTTTTCCCAGCGGTTGTCTTCAGCGGAAAGGAACTATGACGTGGGAAATAGAGAATTGCTGGCCATTATTGCTGCCTTCAAGGAATGGAGACACCTTCTTCAGGGGACGACACAGCAGATAATCGTCCTGACAGATCACCGCAATCTGGAATTTACCAGGTCGGCCAAATGCTTGACTCCTCGCCAGGCTCATTGGAGCCTTTTCTGAAATCAATTTAGTTTTGTCATCTCCTATAGGCCTGGGTCACGCAATGGGAAGGCCGAGGCACCGTCTAGGATCGTCTCGACTGACACCATTCCATTCACGCCTCCTAAGACAATTCTTCCAGATTCCTGGGAGTGATTCATAATCAAGACTCGATGACATCAAGGAGGCATATCATTCAGATTCCTTGCTAGCACGTCCGTCTGATGGAGTAAGTCTGGTCTTCAAAAATGGTGTGTGGTGTCAGGGGCAACGTCTGTACATACCGGAGGCGGTCAGATTGAGAGTACTGCACCTCGTTCATGATTCAGAGATAGCTGGACACAGAGGAGTTCTAAAGACTCAAGAGTTCCTTTCTCGTTTCTTTTGGTGGCCATTTACAGAAGAGACGTTCAAAATTACGTTACTTCATGTGAAGTCTGTGCGAGATTCAGGACTCCACGTTGTTCACCTACAGGTCTATTACAGCCCCTGCCTATTCCATCCCATCCATGGGGTTCCATTGCAATGGACTTTATTGTAGAATTGCTGACCTCTCGAGGGAAGAACACTATGTTGGTGGTGGTGGTGGACCGTTTAATGAAAGCAGCTCATTTTATCCCCTGTGTTGGCTTGCCCACTGCGAAACAGACATCTGACCTAATCATTCAAAATGTGTTTCGTCTGCACGGATTACCAGATGAGGTTATTTCTGATCGAGGGGTGCAATTCACTTCAAATTTCTGTGCGGCATTAGACATCAGTCAACCTTTTCTTCTGCTATTCACCCCCAGACAAATGGACAATCTGAGCGGACCACCCGGACGGTGGAGCAGTATCTCCGCTGCTTTATCTGCCATCTACAGCATGACTGGGTGGATCTACTCCCACTGAGCTTCCATATAATAACTCTGAAGGCCTCCACTAAGTGTTAGGGTTAAGAAATAAGTAACCTAAAATACTTCATTCAGATATTTCATAGATCCAGACTAACACACATATTTATGAATGCTTTTGGTTTTTTTTTACTACATATATATATATATATATATATATATATATATATATATAATTTTCCTTAATACAATATACGAGTACGTGTAACTTTAAAGATGGCTCCTGCTTCCTGGACAACACCCAAGAAGATGGGAAACAGAAGAATTCTTAACGTATGGACTGACCAATCCAGCAGAGACTATGCAAACTGATATATGTCCCGAGTCCAGCCTACGATATGTGATTGGACTATATCCTGCCTACATCTTGTCTTTTTCTAGAACTATAAGGCTATGTGCGCACTAGAAAAGTGATTTTTCTCAAGAAAATTTCTTGAGAAACTTCTGGGAGTTGAAGATCACTGCACCTGCAGTATAAAACCGCACCAAAACCGCGGGAAAAACACATACATTTTTGCCGCGGTTTTTCCGCAGGTTGATCCCTGCGTTTTTTTTATGCTGAACTGCAATAAATAATATAGATAATAGATAGACAGATAATGGATAGATGAATAGATAGATGATAGATAGACAGATAATGGATAGAGGGAAAGATGGATAGATGAATAGATTGATGAGAAAGACCTATATAATGTCCCACCCCCTGCATTTTCTAAGCTGGCACCCTTTAGTGACTTTCATGTAGCACTAAAGGGTGCTTAGCCTTGTATTTAGCCAAAAAATAAATAATTTAAAAAAAAATGATGTGAGGTCCCCCCCATCTTTTGTAGCCAGCTAGGGTAAAGCAGACGGCTGCAGCCTGCAGACCACAGCTGGCAGCTTCACCTTGGCTGGTAATCCAAAACAGAGGGCACCCCACCCTGTTATTTTACATTAAATAAATAATTTAAAACAAAAAATGTGGGGTCCCTCCCAAATTGGATCACCAGCCAAGGTAAAGCGGACAGCTGGGGTCTGATATTCTCAGACTAGGGAGGTCCACTGTTATTGGACACTCCCCAGCCTAAAAGTAGCAGGCTGCAGCTGCCCCAGAAGTGGCGCATCCATTAGACGTGCTGTTGAGGATAAAGAATTGAGTATCCAAAAATACTTAATTCAGCCATTTCATAGACTCAGTTATATAGTTCAGTAGATGTGAACTAACTCACATATTTGTGAATGCTTTTGTTTCTTATTAACATGTATATATGTATATTGCATATTCAGTGTATTTTCCTTAAACTCAGTATATACTAGGATATATATGTATAGCTTGAATATGGCCACCATTTCCTGGTTTACACCCAAGACAGATGGACAAAGAGAAATTCCTGGATCCTAGACTGACCAATCAACGGAGAATATGTAGATCTCTCTACGTCATGAAGCCCTGACTTACGATACTTGATTGGACTAAAACTTTTGTTCACACCCCCTTACTGTTTGGTCTAGAGTCTCTTTCAAACAATAAAGAACACACTTGGTTAAGAGCCAGTCATGGAGATAGATGTAACTGACTTGCTGTGCAGTTATTTCTCATTCTCGTGTGCACCCATGACATTTTAATTAGAAGCAGCAGCCGGATATCAAGAGATCCCTTGAGTCTCATCATCATCATCGTCATTCTGACCTTGACAGTTGGCGCACCAAGTGTGGGGCAACCGAGAAGAGTGAGTCAGAGCTTCCACTTTCCGGACGTCTGGGGCTACTCCACAAGTATCCAGGTGTTGCTCGATATCGAGGACTTGATCACCCTCCGTTTCACGGTAAGAACATCATATACATTGTGTGTGCTGTTTTACCTGTGGATCGAGACACCTGGCGAAAGTGGGTGGTCACTAGTCCGGAGAATGGTAGTGCACCGGAGACCTAACGGTGTGACTGTCACTCGCCGGTGGGCTAGAAGGACCCAGCTCCCATGGGGGCTAGGGGTAGGTTGTAAAGTATCCGGCTGTCTGTACTTAGAAATGGGGGGCTTTTTCTTGAGTAGCTGTTTTTATTTGTATAAAGTGTATAGTTGGTCAGGCTTGTGGTTTCTCTGTTTGGTTCTCGGAGAGTTGGTTGTCTGTTGTTGTTCACTGGAGGGAGAGAGGATGGGGGCTGGGAATGCAGCTGCGATGCAGCTGCTGCCTTTGTTCTGTGAAAAAGCAGGGGGGGGTCTGTTAGAGCCCAGGGATATCTATAGCAGTCTTTCTATTGAGAACAAGGAATGCGAGAGGGGGGTGGAGGAGTGAACAGGCAGAGACAAAACAGCGCAGCTCTTTGGAGAGAGGAGGGGTCAGTGGGCTGATATACAGGAGATCGCTGCAGCCTTTGTATCGTAAAGCAAGCAGAGTTATAATGATTTGAAAGAAAAACAAGTGTTATTTTAGTTTGGATTTGAGAGAAATTAACTAGTTTATGCGTTTTTCAGCATTTTGTAATCGTTGGTTTGTTTTTGGAACAGAGAGATAAGGGAATTGGCGTGTCCCCCAGTGTTTTGTTTATATATATATATAAAATACATCGATTCTTGTGTTAATGGCCGGTAATAGGAACACGTGGAGAACGGTATTAGTATCCACGTGTTGGACGCTGAAAAAGTGCGTCCGCTTAACACGGGAAAGAGGGGGAGGGATTCCGGTGGTGGAGAAAAGTGTTTTGAACCAGCGTATTCCCCTGAGTATTAACTCATGCACTGCTATGTGAGACGCCGGAAAAATAGGAACGTACGAGGAACGGTATTGTATTCGTACGTTGGACGTCGCAGTATGTCCTTATTGCATAGTAGGGAAGCGGGAAGAGGGTTCAGTTGGATGTGGCCAATCCAGCTAGAGCACTGTATACTCTGTTCAAGAAGAGATTGTTTTTTAGTAGGAGCTGAGAACGCTGTCGCCCTAGTTACAAAAAACGGAAAAAATATAAAAGATTGCAAAAAGTTGTGTAATATCGTTGGACTACCACTAGATGGCAGGCTGCAACCCATGTATTGAAGTTCAGATTAATCTGTAGTGAGTTTATAATGAAGAACAAAGACCTCATTCACTGTCTGTTGCTGTTTGTAGAATCACTAAATATTTTTCTCTAGCGGTGCCTTATTGTTCTTCTCTAGAAGTCATTATATCTGGTGCTAATCATATCTCTCCTTTGTATGCTGAAATGCACATTTACAGGCACCAAAAGTATCCCTGGTTTACTACGTAGTTCCAGCCACTCCCAGTACACCCAGGGAGTCACAACATGGATGCTGCACCCGGAAGTCAGGTGCCTGGAACTTCCTGTGGTAGCCGTCTTGCTACACCCACTGATGGCAGTACACCTCATAAGCCACACCCCTCGAAATGGCTCTTTGTTCAAAGCTCTCCACCCATCCCCGGTGGGAGGTGTTCTGTGGTATAAATGACTAACATATTTGAATAAGTATAAATAGTATATTTGTTTACTCAGTTATCCCATAAATGCAAGTCAAAGATAAGTAAGTGAAATTTTTACAGAAATGATGTGGAAATAGATCTGTTCACATAAAATTAATTGGTATTTTAAAAGTCCTGCAGCATTATATCATAAAATAAAATAGAGGAAGGTAAATATATATATATCTTTGTATTATGTTAGTTAATTTAAAACAAAAATTGTAAACGACTTACCCCTACTGATGTCAAAATGTATCAAATCCATTTGTAAAAAGGAATTAGGAAAAATGTATAATGTATCCAATGTAGATTTTGCTAATGGATGTGTTCACTGCTACGTCTTTGTTATAACAAAGGTTGAGTTTTTTTCCTTCTTCCTGTCTCACTTTTAAGAAGAATGGAATGTGTCTCTCTCCAATAGTGACGTGAGTTTGGTTTAACCCTTAGAGTTCAGGATTTCCCATTTTTAGTTTGCTGCTTATACCTGAATAGGGAATATTAAATTTTATGGGATGTGCGATATAATTTGTGTTGTTTTGTGTTTAATGGCGATTTATTTGAACAATATATTTTTATTTTGTGACTATCACCTTTTCTGTTTTTACGATTATTTCTAAACCATTCATATATTTTTTGCCAGTTAGTCGCCTAGTCACAGCTGTCATTTCATCATGTCTCAGTCGTTTCTAGTATGAAAGGTTTTTCTTTTCTTTATGGATACAGTGTTGTTTATTGTAAAGTTTTAAAATTCCCCAGTAATGTATATTGTTGTGAGATGTACGTTATTTTCAGTGTTTGTTCCTTTTAGTATGTGGCTAATTTATTACCTGCTATTTTATCTTTTCTTTTAGGGAATACCAGTATACAAATGCTGAATTTTGCCATATTGGTAAATAAACAATTAAACAAGGGGGGAATAAGGTATTAATTATATTCTCCAGTTTCTTGGAGGGCGCAGCAGGCATATTAGATAGGTTTTGAAGTTGACCTTGGTTTTGAAGCTGACCTGTTTCCCATAGGTTATGTTTATTAGATTACTATGGGGTATATCTGTTAACTGAAATAGGAAAGTCTTGTCTTATATGTTTATTTGTTTATTTATTTGTTTGTTTATTTATTTGGTATTTTCAGTCATGTGAGGTATAGATGACCACTAACTGTATTATGATCAGAGATGAAGTTATAAGAATGATCTAATGTATATTTTTAAGTTTTTGTTTTTATAGATGAAACCAGATGGTGGTCGATTCTGCACTGGATATGTTGCTGTTTACACCACATGAGGTAGATCTAAATTCGACCACTCCCTCCGATCCTATTGATACAGGAGACAGTGATGCATTAATGCCTCTCTTGATGGGTAGAACAGGAGTGGGTAAGAGTCTTTAGAGGTGTATGTAGGTTGTAGATTTTTTCCTGTTGTCAAATGAATTAGGTATGCCGAAAAGAAAGTCTAGATCTGAGCTGATGGATTTGGATGAAGATCCTTGCACAGGTGCAGCTGACCAAGAAGCAGTGAACGGGCCTAGAGTTGAGAGTCTTTCACCAATACCGACCATGCCTTGGTGACATTGGTCACGTCAGTGACTTCTGTTACTCCTTGTGTTCTTAAATCCCTACAGGAACAAGCAAAACAACAAGGAATGGAGTGTGACATGCAGGGAGCCAGCTGACTGAGGAAGGTCTGTGGACAAAGGGTGGTAAGCTTTCTCTGCCATGAGAGCTCTTCTTAATGATGGCCCAGGTAACATCTGTGAAAAACAATTGTCAGTGTGTGCTTTGGTGACACCGGGTTCAGTACCCAGGTGGGCAGATTCACCCAGTCTTGTGAGACAAGTGCCTAGAACGAAGTGAGAAAAAACTGTAAAGAGTCCGTAGAAACACCCTGCACCTACTCTACCCATTCTTAGAGACTGCAAACTGATTATAGATGTATATCATGAGCACGTTGTATGCAAGTCTGTGCGTGTTGTGTAAATTTCTCTCCAGGTTTGGTCAGAGGCATTCCTGTGCAGAAAACGACATTATTGTTGAGAAGCACATGAAGGTGGTATGTAAAGAAAAATGTGTTTACAAAAAGTGTATATTTTATAGAAAAGTGGAAACTAGTAAATGGTGTATAAAATGTATATGTTCTGTTTTCTTTTTGCAATAAGCAGGTCTTTATGTAAGATGTTTTTTGGTTTAGCATAGACATGTATATTTTTATATAATTGACTGAATAGTGTGCTAAACAGGTGTATTCTCCAATTCCAGATCTTAAATCAGAGCTATTAGCATATGGTCTCCAGTCAGGAGACTGATTGATCCTAAAGGACAAGCGAGAAAGAGCCATGAGTCAACACTAGAGGAGCTGATCCAACCACAGAAAATCTATGGATCCACACCTCGCATTGCAGAAGGGTTAATCAACCAGAGCTGCACTGAGCGTTCTGCTCATACTTATCCTTTTCAGAAAACCCTGTACAGTTTTAGACCAGTCTTGCCAGAACAGTTAGAAGAGAGGACTTAGAGAACCTTGAGACATGGGAAAGTCCAACTACAAAGGGTGAGGACTCGCCTAGGAGTCCTTGGTCTCAAACCGGTGAAGAAAACCCCTTTCCCCTTTCCGCCCATGTTTCAACGTTCAGTTAGGCAGGTTTTTCAACAGATCTTTCTACCTCTCTTCCTAAGGGAACACAGTACCCTTAGAATTTAGAAATGGCAGAAGTAAGTCTTTAGGGGGGACTGTTGAGGATAAAGAATTGAGTATCCAAAAATACTTAATTCAGCCATTTCATAGACTCAGTTATATAGTTCAGTAGATGTGAACTAACTCACATATTTGTGAATGCTTTTGTTTCTTATTAACATGTATATATGTATATTGCATATTCAGTGTATTTTCCTTAAACTCAGTATATACTAGGATATATATGTATAGCTTGAATATGGCCACCATTTCCTGGTTTACACCCAAGACAGATGGACAAAGAGAAATTCCTGGATCCTAGACTGACCAATCAACGGAGAATATGTAGATCTCTCTACGTCATGAAGCCCTGACTTACGATACTTGATTGGACTAAAACTTTTGTTCACACCCCCTTACTGTTTGGTCTAGAGTCTCTTTCAAACAATAAAGAACACACTTGGTTAAGAGCCAGTCATGGAGATAGATGTAACTGACTTGCTGTGCAGTTATTTCTCATTCTCGTGTGCACCCATGACATTTTAATTAGAAGCAGCAGCCGGATATCAAGAGATCCCTTGAGTCTCATCATCATCATCGTCATTCTGACCTTGACAGTGCCAATCCTGGCGCTTCGCCCTAACTCATCCCGTTGCCCTGGTGCGGTGGCAAACGGGGTAATATATGGGTTTGATGCCAGATGTGTAATGTCACCTGGCATCAAGCCCTGGGGTTGCTGATGTCACGCGTCTATCAGATACCTGACATTACTAACCCAGTCAGTAATAAAAATAAAAATAGACAACAAAAAAAGTTTTATTTGAAAAAACACTCCCCACATTCCCTCTTTCACCAATTTATTGACAAGAACAATCAAATCCAGGTCTGGCGTAATCCAATAAGGGGGTCCCACGGCGATCCATACCATAGTCACTGTCCCAGTCAATGAAGAACAGAATGTTCCCCATTGGCTGGAAGAGCAATGCAGTGACCTGAGCTAACATCAATAGGTCAGCCCAGATCACTGCAGGGCATGACGAGCGCTGCCATCAGGAGGTTAGATGAGATCATTACTTGCTGTGATGATCTCCTACAGTCCTGCCATCAGCGCTGTCACTGCCTTCTATGCCCGCCGCGTTCTCAGCAGTATCGCGAGAGCCCGTGACGTCACTGCTAGTGACAGTCTCTGGCTGCAGGCATAGACGGCAGTGACAGCGGTGACGTCAGGAGGCAGGAGATCGTCACCGCAGGTAATGATGTCATCTCACCTCCTGATGGCAGCGCCCGTCATCCCTGCGGCTGCACGCACTGCTGTGTGACAAGCTGCTGATACTGTGGGCAGACACTGACACAGCAGTACAGGCAGCCGCGGGGCTGGAGCGGGACACAGACTGCATGGGCACCTGGAGGTCACACGGAAGTGCTTGTGTGCGGCGTCCAGGCAGTGTGACGTGTGTGTTTACTCTGCTCCGCTTCCTCTTCTGTCATAATGACCTCACTCCCTGCAAAACCGCAGGCAGCGATGAGCATTCCCGCAGGTAAACCGCGGCTATACCGAGGGTATACCGCACATCATTTGCTACCTGCGTATACCCGCGGTATGTCGCGATTACATTACAGTGAATGGAGTGAAATTCCGGGGGTCACCGCAGCTACCTGCGGAAAAGAAGAGACTGCACATTTGCTCAAGAAAGTTTCTCAATAAAATCTTCACAAAGAATTTTCTTGAGAAAAAAACGCAGCGTGCGCAGATATTATTTTTTTCCCATAGGTTTTGCTGGGAAATGTCTGCAGAAAGATCACAAGCATTTCTCAAGAAATTTCCGCGGTAAAACTGCCTAGTGCGCACAGGGCCTTAAGTTACTGTGAACAATAAACTGAGAGAGTCTCCGGCGCCTGTCGTGAGAGAAACCAGAACTGACTTGTAGTCCGTTATTTTCTTCTCAAAGTGCACACACGACATTCCAGATAATTGTAAACAGCGGTGAGACCCCGGGAGACCCCTTGAGTCTTTATCCTCAACATAAGCAGCCTCCTTTTTATGCTATCACCCCAATATTCTTCCTCGCCTTCCCATAGATTCGCCCTTACCAGCTGTGGCCGGCAGGATCTCCTCACTACAGCGGAATCTTGATCTTCTAAGAGAACCTGGGATCGGCTCAAGAAAGAGATAAGAGAGCAGCTGATAAGTCTTGTCAGCCTTCAAGGTAGGAGATTTGGTCTGGCCAGAAACCAGAAGCCTTCAGTTGAGAATCCCATCGTTGGACCCTACACGATTGTAAGTGCTGCGGCTCGTCGTCTTCATCTGCCCGGAACTATGAGAAGCCATCCTGTGTTTCACGTTTCTCTCCTGAAGGCAGCAGTGCCCAATACATTTCCTGACGTTCCCCTTCCCCTCCTGATCCAGGGTTAACTGATGGTCAGATAGAATTTGTAGTGGAGAAGATCCTGGACTCCAGGTTGCCCAGAAATCGGCCACAATACCTGATTAAGTGGCAGAGTTACTCATCGGAAGACCACTCTTGGGAACTACTCAACAACATCCATGCCCCCCGCTTACTCCGCCAGGTCCATCAGAGGTACCCAGACAAACCTGGTCTGGGGTCGTCCAGAGGCCGCCCCTAAGGGGGGAGTAATGTGAGGTTTCCAGACTTTTTGCCTTGTTTTTTTTTCCATTGGCCATCTTGCTTCCTGTTCTGCTGCCCTCAGTCAATATGGATTCCTCAGCTTCTATGTTCCTGCCAATTACCTGCTTAAGCCTCCTCAGCTGATGGACCAGTGCTTCTGAATCCTGTTTGCAGTCTGCCCGTAACCTGGTCTCCTGAAGTCTATGGAGGATCTACTTTTCTGCCGTCCTCTGGTTTGGATCCTGGAGCTCGTAACCACACAGGACCCTTCTGCTCGGCCGTATACACTTATACTTCAGTCTCTCTTACTGCACTTGTACCCCGAGACTTCTGCTGAATTTTGAGGATCTATTCCTGCTTAATTTGTTCCCTTGCACCTGTTTAACCCTTCTTATGGTTTGTGCACTTTTATGAAGTAATACAAGAACTCTTTAGCAAACCTGTGTTTCCCTTGTACCTTACATTAGACTCTATACAAACAATATTTAACACCTTCCACACCGTCCCGATAATATGGTCACCCCGTCCCCTGATAATACCGCCACACTGTCCACCTAATAATGCAGCCGTCCTCTAATCATAGCGCCGTTCGTCACGCCCTCGGATGAAAATGTTCCCGGGCCCCCGTCCCCCTCACCTGCTCTCATTCCTGCTCGACTCTCCGGCCGGACGACAGAGGTGGCGAATTACATCACCGCAAAGACGGGCCGGGAGCCAAAGACCAACCTGCAGCTGCCAGACATTGTTACCTGCATCCGCTTCATAAGGACACAAAAGCCACAGAACACTGGGGCGGGCGGGGTCCCCCGATACTCCAAACTGCAGAGACAAAAGCCGAGTCCTCCGCTGCACCCGAGATTGAGACCACGGCACACGAGACCCTCATATATCCCCTCAACGATTACACAGAAGTGACCCGCAAATAACATCCTCATAAAGATCCGACTGCCCCCTATATACAAGAATATAACTGCTATAATACTGCCCCCTATATACAAGAATATAACTACTATAATACTGCCCCTATATACAAGAATATAACTACTATAATACTGCCCCTATGTACGAGAATATAACTACTATAATACTGCCCCTATATACAAGAATATATCTACTATAATACTGCCCCTATATACAAGAATATAACTACTATAATACTGCCCCTATGTACAAGAATATAACTACTATAATACTGCTCCTATATACAAGAATATAACTACTATAATACTGCCCCTATATACAAGAATATAACTACTATAATACTGCCCCTATATACAAGAATATAACTACTATAATACTGCTCCTATGTACAAGAATATAGCTACTATAATACTGCCCCTATGTACAAGAATATAACTACTATAATACTGCTCCTATATACAAGAATATAACTGCTATAATACTGCTCCTATGTACAAGAATATAGCTACTATAATACTGCCCCTATGTACAAGAATATAACTACTATAATACTGCCCCCTATATACAAGAATATAACTGCTATAATACTGCCCCCTATATACAAGAATATAACTACTATAATACTGCCCCTATATACAAGAATATAACTACTATAATACTGCCCCTATGTACGAGAATATAACTACTATAATACTGCCCCTATATACAAGAATATATCTACTATAATACTGCCCCTATGTACGAGAATATAACTACTATAATACTGCCCCTATGTACAAGAATATAACTACTATAATACTGCTCCTATGTACAAGAATATAACTACTATAATACTGCCCCTATATACAAGAATATAACTACTATAATACTGCCCCCTATATACAAGAATATAACTGCTATAATACTGTCCCCTATATACAGGAATATAACTACTATAATACTGCCCCTATATACAAGAATATAACTACTATAATACTGCCCCCTATATACAAGAATATAACTACTATAATACTGCCCCCTATGTACAAGAATATAACTACTATAATACTGCCCCTATATACAAGAATATAACTACTATAATACTGCCCCTATATACAAGAATATAACTACTATAATACTGCCCCTATATACAAGAATATAACTGCTATAATACTGCCCCTATATACACCAATATAACTACTATAATACTGCCCCTATGTACAAGAATATAACTACTATAATACTGCTCCTATATACAAGAATATAACTACTATAATACTGCCCCCTATGTACAAGAATATAACTGCTATAATACTGCCCCTATATACAAGAATATAACTACTATAATACTGCTCCTATATACAAGAATATAACTACTATAATACTGCCCCTATATACAAGAATATAACTACTATAATACTGCCCCTATGTACAAGACTATAACTACTATAATACTGCTCCTATATACAAGAATATAACTACTATAATACTGCCCCCTATATACAAGAATATAACTACTATAATACTGCTCCTATATACAAGAATATAACTACTATAATACTGCCGCTATATACAAGAATATAACTACTATAATACTGCCCCCTATGTACAAGAATATAACTGCTATAATACTGCCCCCTACATACAAGAATATAACTACTATAATACTGCCCCTATATACAAGAATATAACTACTATAATACTGCCCCTATATACAAGAATATAACTACTATAATACTGCCCCTATATACAAGAATATAACTACTATAATACTGCCCCCTATATACAAGAATATAACTACTATAATACTGCTCCTATATACAAGAAAATAACTACTATAATACTGCCCCTATATACAAGAATATAACTACTATAATACTGCCCCCTATATACAAGAATATAACTACTATAATACTGCTCCTATATACAAGAAAATAACTACTATAATACTGCCCCTATATACAATAATATAACTGCTATAATATTGCCCCCTATATACAAGAATATAACTACTATAATACTGCTCCTATATACAAGAATATAACTACTATAATACTGCTCCTATATACAAGAAAATAACTACTATAATACTGCCCCTATATACAAGAATATAACTGCTATAATACTGCCCCCTATATACAAGAATATAACTACTATAATACTGCTCCTATATACAAGAATATAACTACTATAATACTGCCCCCTATGTACAAGAATATAACTACTATAATACTGCCCCCTATATACAAGAATATAACTACTATAATACTGCCCCTATGTACAAGAATATAACTACTATAATACTGCCCCTATGTACAAGAATATAACTACTATAATACTGCCCCTATGTACAAGAATATAACTACTATAATACTGCCCCTATATACAAGAATATAACTACTATAATACTGCCCCTATATACAAGAATATAACTACTATAATACTGCCCCTATATACAAGAATATAACTACTATAATACTGCTCCTATATACAAGAATATAACTGCTATAATACCGCCCTGTAAGACTCTTGTGTAGTGCGGGGTTTTCTCGCCGTTGTGCAGTGGTGCCTGTAGTTCCTCTTCCTTTCTCCGGATTTGCTGATATTGTGACAGAGCAGAATTTCCCAGTGAAATCCGTCCGTGGCGCAAATAAGCTGACATAGAAGAGAAAGCAGGGAAATCCCGCGGGTGCTGACCACTGAGCTGCTGCATCTAATCCCATCCTGTGATCTGTCTGCTGAGCAGTGTATCTCAGGCCCGTTGTGACCCGTCCTATCAATGGGGTCTCCACAGACCCCGGAGCAGTGCACAGTTCAGCAGGTGAGCCCATTGTACCGCACTCTATCTGCTGAGCTGCACTCTTCTCAGGGGAGAATCAGTGGGGGATCAGGACCCCATCAACCTGCAGGCAATTCAAGCACCTGCTCAGTATACAGCGACCGGGGGTGTATAGCGACCAAGCGTACAGGGACCAGCGGTGGAGGGGGGTATACAGGGACCTGCGGTGGAGGGGGGGTATACAGGGACCTGCGGTGGAGGGGGGGTATACAGGGACCAGCGGTGGAGGGGGGGTATACAGGGACCAGCGGTGGAGGGGGGGTATACAGGGACCAGCGGTGGAGGGGGGGTATACAGGGACCAGCGGTGGAGGGGGGGTATACAGGGACCAGCGGTGGAGGGGGGCATACAGGGACCAGCGGTGGAGGGGGGGTATGGAGGGACCAGCGGTGGAGGGGGGCATACAGGGACCAGCGGTGGAGGGGGGCATACAGGGACCAGCGGTGGAGGGGGGGTATGGAGGGACAAGCGGTGGAGGGGGGCATACAGGGACCAGCGGTGGAGGGGGGCATACAGGGACCAGCGGTGGTGGGGGGTATACAGGGACCAGCGGTGGTGGGGGGTATACAGGGACCAGCGGTGGAGGGGGGTATACAGGGACCAGCGGTGGTGGGGGGTATACAGGGACCAGTGGTGGAGGGGGGTATACAGGGACCAGCGGTGGAGGGGGGCATACAGGGACCAGCGGTGGAGGGGGGCATACAGGGACCTGCGGTGGTGGGGGGTATACAGGGACCTGCGGTGGTGGGGGGTATACAGGGACCAGCGGTGGAGGGGGGTATACAGGGACCAGCGGTGGTGGGGGGTATACAGGGACCAGCAGCGGTGGAGGGGGGCATACAGGGACCAGCGGTGGAGGGGGGGTATGGAGGGACCAGCGGTGGAGGGGGGCATACAGGGACCAGCGGTGGAGGGGGGCATACAGGGACCTGCGGTGGTGGGGGGTATACAGGGACCAGCGGTGGAGGGGGGTATACAGTGACCAGCGGTGGAGGAGGGGGGGTATACAGGGACCAGCGGTGGAGGGGGGCATACAGGGACCAGCGGTGGAGGGGGGGTATGGAGGGACCAGCGGTGGAGGGGGGCATACAGGGACCAGCGGTGGAGGGGGGTATGGAGGGACCAGCGGTGGAGGGGGGGTATGGAGGGACCTGCGGTGGTGGGGGGTATGGAGGGACCAGCGGTGGAGGGGGGGGGGTATGGAGGGACCTGTGGTGGAGGGGGGGGTATACAGGGACCAGCAGTGGAGGGGGGGGGGGTATGGAGGGACCTGCGGTGGTGGGGGGTATACAGGGACCTGCGGTGGAGGGGGGTATACAGGGACCTGCGGTGGAGGGGGGGTATACAGGGACCAGCGGTGGAGGGGGGGTATGGAGGGACCTGCGGTGGTGGGGGGTATACAGGGACCAGCGGTGGAGGGGGGCATACAGGGACCAGCGGTGGTGGGGGGTATACAGGGACCAGCAGTGGAGGGGCGGGGGGTATGGAGGGACCTGCGGCTGCATGATAAGGCTAATGGGCAGGTTGCCGGCCAGTCCCAGACTATACGGGGACAGTATGGAATAGAAATAGTTTTGGTTTTTTTTAGATTCTTGAAGCTGCGCCCCTCTGGTCCAGAGGCTGTGTGTTTGGGGGATTCTAGAAACTAATGGATGTGAGCCCCCGCAGGCCGGCTACAGCGGTGCCCACCTGGCTATACAGGTCAGTACTATAGCAGGTGGACAGTGTGCGCACCACATCTGGAGCACACGGCGTCTGTGTAGGACGAGGGCTCTTCACCCGCTGAGAGCTGCTCCTCCACTACAAGAGGCTCCGAGAGATGTCAAGTGTGCGAGGACAAGCGGCAGCAACACTTTACGAGGAGCTGCCAGCGACAGCCCGGATCCGCCACTGACAACCAGGAGCAAACACTTCACTAAGGGTCGCCACTGACAGCCAAAAGCCAATGCTGACAACCAGGAGCTGCTGCTGACAACTGCCACCTTACCAAGAGCCAATACTGACAGCCAGGAGCACTTCACCAGGGGCCGCCAGTAACAGCCAGAAGCAGACTGCGGGCCATGCACCACCGCTGTGCCCTGCAGCTCAGCCCCTGGTACCGCTGTGCCCTGCGGCTCAGCCCCTGGTACCGCTGTGCCCTACAGCTCAGCCCCTGGTACCGCTGTGCCCTGCAGCTCAGCCCCTGGTACCGCTGTGCCCTGCGGCTCAGCCCCTGGTACCGCTGTGCCCTGCGGCTCAGCCCCTGGTACCGCTGTGCCCTGCAGCTCAGCCCCTGGTACCGCTGTGCCCTGCAGCTCAGCCCCTGGTACCGCTGTGCCCTGCAGCTCAGCCCCTGGTACCGCTGTGCCCTGCAGCTCAGCCCCTGGTACCGCTGTGCCCTGCAGCTCAGCCCCTGGTACCGCTGTGCCCTGCAGCTCAGCCCCTGGTACCGCTGTGCCCTGCAGCTCAGCCCCTGGTACCGCTGTGCCCTGCAGCTCTGCCCCTGGTACCGCTGTGCCCTGCAGCTCTGCCCCTGGTACCGCTGCACACAGTCTCACATGGCTGATCTATACCCTGCAAACCTCCAGGAACAGGTGTACATACAGTGCAGCAGAAGTCACCCGCCATAATGTGCACGTGTTCAGCGTTTGTCTCCTCAGCAGTGATACAACAGCGACCAAGACTGTCATATACACCGCCCCGGTCTGATGATCAGCAGAACATCATTACATATCACACAGAGCGGACGGAGGAGCCGAGGAGCGTCCATACTGACTGGTGTGGACGGAGGAGCCGAGGAGCGTCCATACTGACTGGTGTGGACGGAGGGGCCGAGGAGCGTCCATACTGACTGGTGTGGATGGAGGAGCCGAGGAGCGTCCATACCGACTGGTGTGGACGGAGGAGCTGAGGAGCGTCCATACTCACTGGTGTGGACGGAGGGGCCGAGGAGCGTCCATACTGACTGGTGTGGATGGAGGAGCCGAGGAGCGTCCATACCGACTGGTGTGGACGGAGGAGCTGAGGAGCGTCCATACTCACTGGTGTGGACGGAGGGGCCGAGGAGCGTCCATACTGACTGGTGTGGATGGAGGAGCGTCCATACTGACTGGTGTGGATGGAGGGGCCGAGGAGCGTCCATACTGACTGGTGTGGACGGAGGGGCCGAGGAGCGTCCATACTGACTGGTGTGGACGGAGGAGCCGAGGAGCGTCCATACTGACTGGTGTGGACGGAGGGGCCGAGGAGCGTCCATACTGACTGGTGTGGACGGAGGGGCCGAGGAGCGTCCATACTGACTGGTGTGGACGGAGGGGCCGAGGAGCGTCCATACTGACTGGTGTGGACGGAGGGGCCGAGGAGCGTCCATACTGACTGGTGTGGACGGAGGAGCCGAGGAGCGTCCATACTGACTGGTGTGGACGGAGGGGCCGAGGAGCGTCCATACTGACTGGTGTGGACGGAGGAGCCGAGGAGCGTCAATACTGACTGGTGTGGACGGAGGAGCCGAGGAGCGTCCATACTGACTGGTGTGGACGGAGGAGCCGAGAGGAGCGTCCATACTGACTGGTGTGGACGGAGGAGCGTCAATACTGACTGGTGTGGACGGAGGAGCCGAGGAGCGTCCATACTGAATGGTGTGGACGGAGGAGCCGAGGAGCGTCCATACTGACTGGTGTGGACGGAGGAGCCGAGGAGCGTCCATACTGACTGGTGTGGACGGAGGGGCCGAGGAGCGTCCATACTGACTGGTGTGGACGGAGGAGCCGAAGAGCGACCATACTGACTGGTGTGGACGGAGGAGCCGAGGAGCGTCCATACTGACTGGTGTGGACGGAGGGGCCGAGGAGCGTCCATACTGACTGGTGTGGACGGAGGAGCCGAGGAGCGTCCATACTGACTGGTGTGGACGGAGGAGCCGAGGAGCGTCCATACTGACTGGTGTGGACGGAGGAGCGTCAATACTGACTGGTGTGGACGGAGGAGCCGAGGAGCGTCCATACTGACTGGTGTGGACGGAGGAGTGTCCATACTGACTGGTGTGGACGGAGGAGCCGAGGAGCGTCCATACTGACTGGTGTGGACGGAGGAGCCGAGGAGCGTCCATACTGACTGGTGTGGACGGAGGAGCCGAGGAGCGTCCATACTGACTGGTGTGGACGGAGGAGTGTCCATACTGACTGGTGTGGACGGAGGAGCCGAGGAGCGTCCATACTGACTGGTGTGGACGGAGGAGCCGAGGAGCGTCCATACTGACTGGTGTGGACGGAGGGACCGAGGAGCGTCCATACTGACTGGTGTGGACGGAGGAGCGTCAATACTGACTGGTGTGGACGGAGGAGCCGAGGAGCGTCCATACTGACTGGTGTGGACGGAGGAGCGTCAATACTGACTGGTGTGGACGGAGGGACCGAGGAGCGTCCATACTGACTGGTGTGGACGGAGGAGCCGAGGAGCGTCCATACTGACTGGTGTGGACGGAGGAGCCGAGGAGCGTCCATACTGACTGGTGTGGACGGAGGAGTGTCCATACTGACTGGTGTGGACGGAGGAGCCGAGGAGCGTCCATACTGACTGGTGTGGACGGAGGAGTGTCCATACTGACTGGTGTGGACGGAGGAGCCGAGGAGCGTCCATACTGACTGGTGTGGACGGAGGAGCCGAGGAGCGTCCATACTGACTGGTGTGGACGGAGGAGCCGAGGAGCGTCCATACTGACTGGTGTGGACGGAGGAGCCGAGGAGCGTCCATACTGACTGGTGTGGACGGAGGAGCCGAGGAGCGTCCATACTGACTGGTGTGGATGGAGGAGCCGAGGAGCGTCCATACTGACTGGTGTGGATGGAGGAGCCGAGGAGCGTCCATACTGACTGGTGTGGATGGAGGAGCCGAGGAGCGTCCATACTGACTGGTGTGGACGGAGGAGCCGAGGAGCGTCCATACTGACTGGTGTGGATGGAGGAGCCGAGGAGCGTCCATACTGACTGGTGTGGATGGAGGAGCGTCAATACTGACTGGTGTGGACGGAGGAGCCGAGGAGCGTCCATACTGACTGGTGTGGATGGAGGAGCGTCAATACTGACTGGTGTGGACGGAGGAGCCGAGGAGCGTCCATACTGAATGGTGTGGACGGAGGAGCCGAGGAGCGTCCATACTGACTGGTGTGGACGGAGGAGCGTCAATACTGACTGGTGTGGACGGAGGGACCGAGGAGCGTCCATACTGACTGGTGTGGACGGAGGAGCCGAGGAGCGTCCATACTGACTGGTGTGGACGGAGGAGCCGAGGAGCGTCCATACTGACTGGTGTGGACGGAGGAGCGTCAATACTGACTGGTGTGGACGGAGGAGCGTCCATACTGACTGGTGTGGACGGAGGAGCCGAGGAGCGTCCATACTGACTGGTGTGGACGGAGGAGTGTCCATACTGACTGGTGTGGACGGAGGGACCGAGGAGCGTCCATACTGACTGGTGTGGACGGAGGAGCCGAGGAGCGTCCATACTGACTGGTGTGGACGGAGGAGCCGAGGAGCGTCCATACTGACTGGTGTGGACGGAGGAGTGTCCATACTGACTGGTGTGGACGGAGGAGCCGAGGAGCGTCCATACTGACTGGTGTGGACGGAGGAGTGTCCATACTGACTGGTGTGGACGGAGGAGCCGAGGAGCGTCCATACTGACTGGTGTGGACGGAGGAGCCGAGGAGCGTCCATACTGACTGGTGTGGACGGAGGAGCCGAGGAGCGTCCATACTGACTGGTGTGGACGGAGGAGCCGAGGAGCGTCCATACTGACTGGTGTGGACGGAGGAGTGTCAATACTGACTGGTGTGGACGGAGGGACCGAGGAGCGTCCATACTGACTGGTGTGGACGGAGGAGCCGAGGAGCGTCCATACTGACTGGTGTGGACGGAGGAGCCGAGGAGCGTCCATACTGACTGGTGTGGACGGAGGAGCCGAGGAGCGTCCATACTGACTGGTGTGGACGGAGGAGCCGAGGAGCGTCCATACTGACTGGTGTGGACGGAGGAGCCGAGGAGCGTCCATACTGACTGGTGTGGATGGAGGAGCGTCAATACTGACTGGTGTGGACGGAGGAGCCGAGGAGCGTCCATACTGACTGGTGTGGATGGAGGAGCGTCAATACTGACTGGTGTGGACGGAGGAGCCGAGGAGCGTCCATACTGACTGGTGTGGACGGAGGAGCCGAGGAGCGTCCATACTGACTGGTGTGGACGGAGGAGCGTCAATACTGACTGGTGTGGACGGAGGGACCGAGGAGCGTCCATACTGACTGGTGTGGACGGAGGAGCCGAGGAGCGTCCATACTGACTGGTGTGGACGGAGGAGCCGAGGAGCGTCCATACTGACTGGTGTGGACGGAGGAGCGTCAATACTGACTGGTGTGGACGGAGGAGCGTCCATACTGACTGGTGTGGACGGAGGAGCCGAGGAGCGTCCATACTGACTGGTGTGGACGGAGGAGCCGAGGAGCGTCCGTACTGACTGGTGTGGACGGAGGAGCCGAGGAGCGTCCATACTGACTGGTGTGGACGGAGGAGCCGAGGAGCGTCCATACTGACTGGTGTGGACGGAGGAGCCGAGGAGCGTCCATACTGACTGGTGTGGACGGAGGAGCCGAGGAGCGTCCATACTGACTGGTGTGGACGGAGGAGCCGAGGAGCGTCCATACTGACTGGTGTGGACGGAGGAGCCGAGGAGCGTCCATACTGACTGGTGTGGATGGAGGAGTGTCAATACTGACTGGTGTGGACGGAGGAGCCGAGGAGCGTCCATACTGACTGGTGTGGATGGAGGAGCGTCAATACTGACTGGTGTGGACGGAGGAGCTGAGGAGCGTCCATACTGACTGGTGTGGACGGAGGGGCCGAGGAGCGTCCATACTGACTGGTGTGGACGGAGGAGCCGAGGAGCGTCCATACTGACTGGTGTGGACGGAGGGACCGAGGAGCGTCCATACTGACTGGTGTGGACGGAGGAGCGTCAATACTGACTGGTGTGGACGGAGGGACCGAGGAGCGTCCATACTGACTGGTGTGGACGGAGGAGCGTCCATACTGACTGGTGTGGACGGAGGAGCGTCCATACTGACTGGTGTGGACGGAGGGACCGAGGAGCGTCCATACTGACTGGTGTGGACGGAGGAGTGTCCATACTGACTGGTGTGGACGGAGGAGCCGAGGAGCGTCCATACTGACTGGTGTGGACGGAGGAGCGTCCATACTGACTGGTGTGGACGGAGGAGCGTCCATACTGACTGGTGTGGACGGAGGGACCGAGGAGCGTCCATACTGACTGGTGTGGACGGAGGAGTGTCCATACTGACTGGTGTGGACGGAGGAGCGTCCATACTGACTGGTGTGGACGGAGGAGCCGAGGAGCGTCCATACTGACTGGTGTGGACGGAGGAGCCGAGGAGCGTCCATACTGACTGGTGTGGACGGAGGGGCCGAGGAGCGTCCATACTGACTGGTGTGGACGGAGGAGCCGAGGAGCGTCCATACTGACTGGTGTGGACGGAGGGGCCGAGGAGCGTCCATACTGACTGGTGTGGACGGAGGGACCGAGGAGCGTCCATACTGACTGGTGTGGACGGAGGGACCGAGGAGCGTCCATACTGACTGGTGTGGACGGAGGAGCCGAGGAGCGTCCATACTGACTGGTGTGGACGGAGGAGCCGAGGAGCGTCCATACTGACTGGTGTGGACGGAGGAGCGTCAATACTGACTGGTGTGGACGGAGGGACCGAGGAGCGTCCATACTGACTGGTGTGGACGGAGGAGCCGAGGAGCGTCCATACTGACTGGTGTGGACGGAGGAGCCGAGGAGCGTCCATACTGACTGGTGTGGACGGAGGAGTGTCCATACTGACTGGTGTGGACGGAGGAGCCGAGGAGCGTCCATACTGACTGGTGTGGACGGAGGAGCCGAGGAGCGTCCATACTGACTGGTGTGGACGGAGGAGCCGAGGAGCGTCCATACTGACTGGTGTGGACGGAGGAGCCGAGGAGCGTCCATACTGACTGGTGTGGACGGAGGAGCCGAGGAGCGTCCATACTGACTGGTGTGGACGGAGGAGCCGAGGAGCGTCCATACTGACTGGTGTGGACGGAGGAGCCGAGGAGCGTCCATACTGACTGGTGTGGACGGAGGAGCCGAGGAGCGTCCATACTGACTGGTGTGGACGGAGGAGCCGAGGAGCGTCCATACTTACTGGTGTGGACGGAGGAGCCGAGGAGCGTCCATACTGACTGGTGTGGACGGAGGAGCGTCCATACTGACTGGTGTGGACGGAGGAGCCGAGGAGCGTCCATACTGACTGGTGTGGACGGAGGAGCCGAGGAGCGTCCATACTGACTGGTGTGGACGGAGGAGCCGAGGAGCGTCCATACTGACTGGTGTGGACGGAGGAGCCGAGGAGCGTCCATACTGACTGGTGTGGACGGAGGAGCGTCCATACTGACTGGTGTGGACGGAGGGGCCGAGGAGCGTCCATACTGACTGGTGTGGACGGAGGAGCCGAGGAGCGTCCATACTGACTGGTGTGGACGGAGGAGCCGAGGAGCGTCCATACTGACTGGTGTGGATGGAGGAGCCGAGGAGCGTCCATACTGACTGGTGTGGAGGGAGGAGCCGAGGAGCGTCCATACTGACTGGTGTGGACGGAGGAGCCGAGGAGCGTCCATACTGACTGGTGTGGACGGAGGGGCCGAGGAGCGTCCATACTGACTGGTGTGGACGGAGGGGCCGAGGAGCGTCCATACTGACTGGGGTGGACGGAGGAGCCGAGGAGCGTCCATACTGACTGGTGTGGACGGAGGAGCCGAGGAGCGACCATACTGACTGGTGTGGACGGAGGAGCCGAGGAGCGTCCATACTGACTGGTGTGGACGGAGGAGCCGAGGAGCGTCCATACTGACTGGTGTGGACGGAGGGGCCGAGGAGCGTCCATACTGACTGGTGTGGACGGAGGGGCCGAGGAGCGTCCATACTGACTGGGGTGGACGGAGGAGCCGAGGAGCGTCCATACTGACTGGTGTGGACGGAGGAGCCGAGGAGCGACCATACTGACTGGTGTGGACGGAGGAGCCGAGGAGCGACCATACTGACTGGTGTGGACGGAGGAGCCGAGGAGCGTCCATACTGACTGGTGTGGACGGAGGGGCCGAGGAGCGTCCATACTGACTGGTGTGGACGGAGGAGCCGAGGAGCGTCCATACTGACTGGTGTGGACGGAGGAGCCGAGGAGCGTCCATACTGACTGGTGTGGACGGAGGAGCCGAGGAGCGACCATACTGACTGGTGTGGACGGAGGAGCCGAGGAGCGTCCATACTGACTGGTGTGGACGGAGGGGCCGAGGAGCGTCCATACTGACTGGTGTGGACGGAGGGGCCGAGGAGCGTCCATACTGACTGGTGTGGACGGAGGAGCCGAGGAGCGTCCATACTGACTGGTGTGGACGGAGGAGCCGAGGAGCGTCCATACTGACTGGTGTGGATGGAGGAGCCGAGGAGCGTCCATACTGACTGGTGTGGAGGGAGGAGCCGAGGAGCGTCCATACTGACTGGTGTGGAGGGAGGAGCCGAGGAGCGACCATACTGACTGGTGTGGACGGAGGAGCCGAGGAGCGTCCATACTGACTGGTGTGGAGGGAGGGGCCGAGGAGCGTCCATACTGACTGGTGTGGAGGGAGGAGCCGAGGAGCGACCATACTGACTGGTGTGGACGGAGGAGCCGAGGAGCGACCATACTGACTGGTGTGGACGGAGGAGCCGAGGAGCGTCCATACTGACTGGTGTGGACGGAGGAGCCGAGGAGCGTCCATACTGACTGGTGTGGAGGGAGGGGCCGAGGAGCGTCCATACTGACTGGTGTGGACGGAGGAGCGTCAATACTGACTGGTGTGGACGGAGGAGCCGAGGAGCGACCATACTGACTGGTGTGGACGGAGGAGCCGAGGAGCGTCCATACTGACTGGTGTGGACGGAGGAGCCGAGGAGCGTCCATACTGACTGGTGTGGACGGAGGAGCGTCCATACTGACTGGTGTGGAGGAAGGGGCCGAGGAGCGTCCATACTGACTGGTGTGGAGGGAGGGGCCGAGGAGCGTCCATACTGACTGGTGTGGACGGAGGGGCCGAGGAGCGTCCATACTGACTGGTGTGGACGGAGGAGCCGAGGAGCGTCCATACTGACTGGTGTGGACGGAGGAGCGTCAATACTGACTGGTGTGGACGGAGGAGCGTCCATACTGACTGGTGTGGACGGAGGAGCCGAGGAGCGTCCATACTGACTGGTGTGGAGGGAGGGGCCGAGGAGCGTCCATACTGACTGGTGTGGAGGGAGGAGCCGAGGAGCGTCAATACTGACTGGTGTGGACGGAGGAGCCGAGGAGCGTCCATACTGACTGGTGTGGACGGAGGAGTGTCCATACTGACTGGTGTGGACGGAGGAGCCGAGGAGCGTCCATACTGACTGGTGTGGACGGAGGAGCCGAGGAGCGTCCATACTGACTGGTGTGGACGGAGGAGCCGAGGAGCGTCCATACTGACTGGTGTGGACGGAGGAGTGTCCATACTGACTGGTGTGGACGGAGGAGCCGAGGAGCGTCCATACTGACTGGTGTGGACGGAGGAGTGTCCATACTGACTGGTGTGGACGGAGGGACCGAGGAGCGTCCATACTGACTGGTGTGGACGGAGGAGCGTCAATACTGACTGGTGTGGACGGAGGAGCCGAGGAGCGTCCATACTGACTGGTGTGGACGGAGGAGCGTCAATACTGACTGGTGTGGACGGAGGGACCGAGGAGCGTCCATACTGACTGGTGTGGACGGAGGAGCCGAGGAGCGTCCATACTGACTGGTGTGGACGGAGGAGCCGAGGAGCGTCCATACTGACTGGTGTGGACGGAGGAGTGTCCATACTGACTGGTGTGGACGGAGGAGCCGAGGAGCGTCCATACTGACTGGTGTGGATGGAGGAGTGTCCATACTGACTGGTGTGGATGGAGGAGCGTCCATACTGACTGGTGTGGATGGAGGAGCGTCCATACTGACTGGTGTGGACGGAGGAGCCGAGGAGCGTCCATACTGACTGGTGTGGACGGAGGAGCCGAGGAGCGTCCATACTGACTGGTGTGGACGGAGGAGCCGAGGAGCGTCCATACTGACTGGTGTGGACGGAGGAGCCGAGGAGCGTCCATACTGACTGGTGTGGACGGAGGAGCCGAGGAGCGTCCATACTGACTGGTGTGGATGGAGGAGCCGAGGAGCGTCCATACTGACTGGTGTGGATGGAGGAGCGTCAATACTGACTGGTGTGGACGGAGGAGCCGAGGAGCGTCCATACTGACTGGTGTGGATGGAGGAGCGTCAATACTGACTGGTGTGGACGGAGGAGCCGAGGAGCGTCCATACTGAATGGTGTGGACGGAGGAGCCGAGGAGCGTCCATACTGACTGGTGTGGACGGAGGAGCGTCAATACTGACTGGTGTGGACGGAGGGACCGAGGAGCGTCCATACTGACTGGTGTGGACGGAGGAGCCGAGGAGCGTCCATACTGACTGGTGTGGACGGAGGAGCCGAGGAGCGTCCATACTGACTGGTGTGGACGGAGGAGCGTCAATACTGACTGGTGTGGACGGAGGAGCGTCCATACTGACTGGTGTGGACGGAGGAGCCGAGGAGCGTCCATACTGACTGGTGTGGACGGAGGAGTGTCCATACTGACTGGTGTGGACGGAGGGACCGAGGAGCGTCCATACTGACTGGTGTGGACGGAGGAGCCGAGGAGCGTCCATACTGACTGGTGTGGACGGAGGAGCCGAGGAGCGTCCATACTGACTGGTGTGGACGGAGGAGTGTCCATACTGACTGGTGTGGACGGAGGAGCCGAGGAGCGTCCATACTGACTGGTGTGGACGGAGGAGTGTCCATACTGACTGGTGTGGACGGAGGAGCCGAGGAGCGTCCATACTGACTGGTGTGGACGGAGGAGCCGAGGAGCGTCCATACTGACTGGTGTGGACGGAGGAGCCGAGGAGCGTCCATACTGACTGGTGTGGACGGAGGAGCCGAGGAGCGTCCATACTGACTGGTGTGGACGGAGGAGTGTCAATACTGACTGGTGTGGACGGAGGGACCGAGGAGCGTCCATACTGACTGGTGTGGACGGAGGAGCCGAGGAGCGTCCATACTGACTGGTGTGGACGGAGGAGCCGAGGAGCGTCCATACTGACTGGTGTGGACGGAGGAGCCGAGGAGCGTCCATACTGACTGGTGTGGACTGAGGAGCCGAGGAGCGTCCATACTGACTGGTGTGGACGGAGGAGCCGAGGAGCGTCCATACTGACTGGTGTGGATGGAGGAGCGTCAATACTGACTGGTGTGGACGGAGGAGCCGAGGAGCGTCCATACTGACTGGTGTGGATGGAGGAGCGTCAATACTGACTGGTGTGGACGGAGGAGCCGAGGAGCGTCCATACTGACTGGTGTGGACGGAGGAGCCGAGGAGCGTCCATACTGACTGGTGTGGACGGAGGAGCGTCAATACTGACTGGTGTGGACGGAGGGACCGAGGAGCGTCCATACTGACTGGTGTGGACGGAGGAGCCGAGGAGCGTCCATACTGACTGGTGTGGACGGAGGAGCCGAGGAGCGTCCATACTGACTGGTGTGGACGGAGGAGCGTCAATACTGACTGGTGTGGACGGAGGAGCGTCCATACTGACTGGTGTGGACGGAGGAGCCGAGGAGCGTCCATACTGACTGGTGTGGACGGAGGAGCCGAGGAGCGTCCGTACTGACTGGTGTGGACGGAGGAGCCGAGGAGCGTCCATACTGACTGGTGTGGACGGAGGAGCCGAGGAGCGTCCATACTGACTGGTGTGGACGGAGGAGCCGAGGAGCGTCCATACTGACTGGTGTGGACGGAGGAGCCGAGGAGCGTCCATACTGACTGGTGTGGACGGAGGAGCCGAGGAGCGTCCATACTGACTGGTGTGGACGGAGGAGCCGAGGAGCGTCCATACTGACTGGTGTGGATGGAGGAGTGTCAATACTGACTGGTGTGGACGGAGGAGCCGAGGAGCGTCCATACTGACTGGTGTGGATGGAGGAGCGTCAATACTGACTGGTGTGGACGGAGGAGCTGAGGAGCGTCCATACTGACTGGTGTGGACGGAGGGGCCGAGGAGCGTCCATACTGACTGGTGTGGACGGAGGAGCCGAGGAGCGTCCATACTGACTGGTGTGGACGGAGGGACCGAGGAGCGTCCATACTGACTGGTGTGGACGGAGGAGCGTCAATACTGACTGGTGTGGACGGAGGGACCGAGGAGCGTCCATACTGACTGGTGTGGACGGAGGAGCGTCCATACTGACTGGTGTGGACGGAGGAGCGTCCATACTGACTGGTGTGGACGGAGGGACCGAGGAGCGTCCATACTGACTGGTGTGGACGGAGGAGTGTCCATACTGACTGGTGTGGACGGAGGAGCCGAGGAGCGTCCATACTGACTGGTGTGGACGGAGGAGCGTCCATACTGACTGGTGTGGACGGAGGAGCGTCCATACTGACTGGTGTGGACGGAGGGACCGAGGAGCGTCCATACTGACTGGTGTGGACGGAGGAGCCGAGGAGCGTCCATACTGACTGGTGTGGACGGAGGAGCCGAGGAGCGTCCATACTGACTGGTGTGGACGGAGGAGCGTCCATACTGACTGGTGTGGACGGAGGAGCCGAGGAGCGTCCATACTGACTGGTGTGGACGGAGGAGCCGAGGAGCGTCCATACTGACTGGTGTGGACGGAGGGGCCGAGGAGCGTCCATACTGACTGGTGTGGACGGAGGAGCCGAGGAGCGTCCATACTGACTGGTGTGGACGGAGGGGCCGAGGAGCGTCCATACTGACTGGTGTGGACGGAGGGACCGAGGAGCGTCCATACTGACTGGTGTGGACGGAGGGACCGAGGAGCGTCCATACTGACTGGTGTGGACGGAGGAGCCGAGGAGCGTCCATACTGACTGGTGTGGACGGAGGAGCCGAGGAGCGTCCATACTGACTGGTGTGGACGGAGGAGCGTCAATACTGACTGGTGTGGACGGAGGGACCGAGGAGCGTCCATACTGACTGGTGTGGACGGAGGAGCCGAGGAGCGTCCATACTGACTGGTGTGGACGGAGGAGCCGAGGAGCGTCCATACTGACTGGTGTGGACGGAGGAGTGTCCATACTGACTGGTGTGGACGGAGGAGCCGAGGAGCGTCCATACTGACTGGTGTGGACGGAGGAGCCGAGGAGCGTCCATACTGACTGGTGTGGACGGAGGAGCCGAGGAGCGTCCATACTGACTGGTGTGGACGGAGGAGCCGAGGAGCGTCCATACTGACTGGTGTGGACGGAGGAGCCGAGGAGCGTCCATACTGACTGGTGTGGACGGAGGAGCCGAGGAGCGTCCATACTGACTGGTGTGGACGGAGGAGCCGAGGAGCGTCCATACTGACTGGTGTGGACGGAGGAGCCGAGGAGCGTCCATACTTACTGGTGTGGACGGAGGAGCCGAGGAGCGTCCATACTGACTGGTGTGGACGGAGGAGCGTCCATACTGACTGGTGTGGACGGAGGAGCCGAGGAGCGTCCATACTGACTGGTGTGGACGGAGGAGCCGAGGAGCGTCCATACTGACTGGTGTGGACGGAGGAGCCGAGGAGCGTCCATACTGACTGGTGTGGACGGAGGAGCCGAGGAGCGTCCATACTGACTGGTGTGGACGGAGGAGCGTCCATACTGACTGGTGTGGACGGAGGGGCCGAGGAGCGTCCATACTGACTGGTGTGGACGGAGGAGCCGAGGAGCGTCCATACTGACTGGTGTGGACGGAGGAGCCGAGGAGCGTCCATACTGACTGGTGTGGATGGAGGAGCCGAGGAGCGTCCATACTGACTGGTGTGGAGGGAGGAGCCGAGGAGCGTCCATACTGACTGGTGTGGACGGAGGAGCCGAGGAGCGTCCATACTGACTGGTGTGGACGGAGGGGCCGAGGAGCGTCCATACTGACTGGTGTGGACGGAGGGGCCGAGGAGCGTCCATACTGACTGGGGTGGACGGAGGAGCCGAGGAGCGTCCATACTGACTGGTGTGGACGGAGGAGCCGAGGAGCGACCATACTGACTGGTGTGGACGGAGGAGCCGAGGAGCGTCCATACTGACTGGTGTGGACGGAGGAGCCGAGGAGCGTCCATACTGACTGGTGTGGACGGAGGGGCCGAGGAGCGTCCATACTGACTGGTGTGGACGGAGGGGCCGAGGAGCGTCCATACTGACTGGGGTGGACGGAGGAGCCGAGGAGCGTCCATACTGACTGGTGTGGACGGAGGAGCCGAGGAGCGACCATACTGACTGGTGTGGACGGAGGAGCCGAGGAGCGACCATACTGACTGGTGTGGACGGAGGAGCCGAGGAGCGTCCATACTGACTGGTGTGGACGGAGGGGCCGAGGAGCGTCCATACTGACTGGTGTGGACGGAGGAGCCGAGGAGCGTCCATACTGACTGGTGTGGACGGAGGAGCCGAGGAGCGACCATACTGACTGGTGTGGACGGAGGAGCCGAGGAGCGACCATACTGACTGGTGTGGACGGAGGAGCCGAGGAGCGTCCATACTGACTGGTGTGGACGGAGGGGCCGAGGAGCGTCCATACTGACTGGTGTGGACGGAGGGGCCGAGGAGCGTCCATACTGACTGGTGTGGACGGAGGAGCCGAGGAGCGTCCATACTGACTGGTGTGGACGGAGGAGCCGAGGAGCGTCCATACTGACTGGTGTGGATGGAGGAGCCGAGGAGCGTCCATACTGACTGGTGTGGAGGGAGGAGCCGAGGAGCGTCCATACTGACTGGTGTGGATGGAGGAGCCGAGGAGCGTCCATACTGACTGGTGTGGATGGAGGAGCCGAGGAGCGTCCATACTGACTGGTGTGGATGGAGGAGCCGAGGAGCGTCCATACTGACTGGTGTGGACGGAGGAGCCGAGGAGCGTCCATACTGACTGGTGTGGACGGAGGAGCCGAGGAGCGACCATACTGACTGGTGTGGACGGAGGAGCCGAGGAGCGACCATACTGACTGGTGTGGACGGAGGAGCCGAGGAGCGACCATACTGACTGGTGTGGACGGAGGAGCCGAGGAGCGTCCATACTGACTGGTGTGGAGGGAGGGGCCGAGGAGCGTCCATACTGACTGGTGTGGAGGGAGGAGCCGAGGAGCGACCATACTGACTGGTGTGGACGGAGGAGCCGAGGAGCGACCATACTGACTGGTGTGGACGGAGGAGCCGAGGAGCGTCCATACTGACTGGTGTGGACGGAGGAGCCGAGGAGCGTCCATACTGACTGGTGTGGAGGGAGGGGCCGAGGAGCGTCCATACTGACTGGTGTGGACGGAGGAGCGTCAATACTGACTGGTGTGGACGGAGGAGCCGAGGAGCGACCATACTGACTGGTGTGGACGGAGGAGCCGAGGAGCGTCCATACTGACTGGTGTGGACGGAGGAGCCGAGGAGCGTCCATACTGACTGGTGTGGACGGAGGAGCGTCCATACTGACTGGTGTGGAGGAAGGGGCCGAGGAGCGTCCATACTGACTGGTGTGGAGGGAGGGGCCGAGGAGCGTCCATACTGACTGGTGTGGACGGAGGGGCCGAGGAGCGTCCATACTGACTGGTGTGGACGGAGGAGCCGAGGAGCGTCCATACTGACTGGTGTGGACGGAGGAGCGTCAATACTGACTGGTGTGGACGGAGGAGCGTCCATACTGACTGGTGTGGACGGAGGAGCCGAGGAGCGTCCATACTGACTGGTGTGGAGGGAGGGGCCGAGGAGCGTCCATACTGACTGGTGTGGAGGGAGGAGCCGAGGAGCGACCATACTGACTGGTGTGGACGGAGGAGCCGAGGAGCGACCATACTGACTGGTGTGGACGGAGGAGCCGAGGAGCGACCATACTGACTGGTGTGGACGGAGGAGCCGAGGAGCGTCCATACTGACTGGTGTGGACGGAGGGGCCGAGGAGCGTCCATACTGACTGGTGTGGACGGAGGAGCCGAGGAGCGTCCATACTGACTGGTGTGGACGGAGGAGCCGAGGAGCGTCCATACTGACTGGTGTGGACGGAGGAGCGTCCATACTGACTGGTGTGGAGGAAGGGGCCGAGGAGCGTCCATACTGACTGGTGTGGAGGGAGGGGCCGCGGAGCGTCCATACTGACTGGTGTGGACAGAGGAGCCGAGGAGCGACCATACTGACTGGTGTGGACGGAGGAGCCGAGGAGCGTCCATACTGACTGGTGTGGACGGAGGAGCCGAGGAGCGTCAATACTGACTGGTGTGGACGGAGGAGCGTCCATACTGACTGGTGTGGACAGAGGAGCCGAGGAGCGTCAATACTGACTGGTGTGGACGGAGGAGCGTCCATACTGACTGGTGTGGACGGAGGAGCCGAGGAGCGACCATACTGACTGGTGTGGACGGAGGAGCCGAGGAGCGACCATACTGACTGGTGTGGACGGAGGAGCCGAGGAGCGTCCATACTGACTGGTGTGGACGGAGGAGCCGAGGAGCGTCCATACTGACTGGTGTGGACGGAGGAGCGTCCATACTGACTGGTGTGGAGGAAGGGGCCGAGGAGCGTCCATACTGACTGGTGTGGAGGGAGGGGCCGCGGAGCGTCCATACTGACTGGTGTGGACAGAGGAGCCGAGGAGCGTCCATACTGACTGGTGTGGACGGAGGAGCGTCCATACTGACTGGTGTGGACGGAGGGGCCGAGGAGCGTCCATACTGACTGGTGTGGAGGGAGGGGCCGAGGAGCGTCCATACTGACTGGTGTGGACGGAGGGGCCGAGGAGCGTCCACACTGACTTCAGATTACTGGGAATCGTCGGGGCACAGGTAGGGACCTTACATTGTGAGCCCCAATGGGGACAGTGATTATAATGTATGTAAAGCGCTGTGGCATTAATAGCGCTATGTTATACCCGTTGCTGTAGTGCTGGATTCAGAGGACGTTGGTGCGGACCCGTCAGCCATGATAGCGCTGATTTACAAGCAGATCTCTGGCAGTTTCCTCTTCCTGCCGTATCATGCGTCACGTATATTGCGCTATACATGCTCAGCACATGAGTACGGTGCACATTACAGACATGCACAGAGCCTGAGCTGGTTTCACATAACTTAGTGGCCCAGCGCACGCCACATTCCCCCTGCACGCAGCACAGCGCTCCGCACGAGCCGCGCAAAACATCAAGCTGCTGCACGCCAAACAGGTTTAATGAATGAGCTGTAATGTGTGAACACAGCCCAAAAGAGATGGGACGGCAGATATCACAGGACGGGGCAGCAATCCGCTACAATGCCACATTGTAGATAGGGAAGTGGACGCCCGATGCAGCCCCTCTCCTCCCACCACGATTCCCTCATTCACTGCACAAGTCCAGAGACGGCCATCTTTAATGATTAGATGAATTTACATTTACAGACGAGGACGATTTAGTCATTAACTTCCATGAAGCGTAAAACTCATTAGCAGAAATGCCAGCACACAACAGCGCCGTGGGCGGAGTTCAGGCACCGTGCTGTGGGCGGAGCTCAGGCTGAGAACGCTTGGGATGCGCGTGGGTCACACTGATCGGGGCGGCGCTGTCATGTCAGGCGCTGGCTGCCTTCTCCTTGTACGTGGCCATCATTTTCTTAATTTCAGCGATTGCTTTTCCCGGGTTCAGGCCCTAAAATAAGACAGAACATGTCAGCTGATGTGTGACGGTCGGTCCAGGGCTTCCAGCCCACGTGTGACGGTCGGTCCATGGCCTTCAGGCCACGTGTCATGTCACCACATACACTCCCTGACAGAAGTTCTGTCGCTTCTCCATGTTATGTAAATAAAAGCTTATAGCCTGACTTTAATTCATCCATTGGTTTTATAAATTACTCTTTTGAAAGCTGAAACCCTCCCAAATTTGGTTTAGGTTATGAAAATAAAGTTGCTGCAAAGCTGAAATATTGATCATTTAATGAACACAGAAAGGCCAGATTTTGGTAAGACAAAAGTTTTGTCGCCCACAGAAAGTAATGTGAAATTCACACAAATAATTCCATTCTAATACAAAGATACGTGGCATAACATTGGTGAATGACGTTGTGCTGCTATTAGAGCCATATGTAATATTTTGTGTGACTTCCATGAGCTTGAAGGACTCATCCATGCGGCTCAACAATGATCCATACAATGTATTGATGAAGTCATCAGAAATAGCAGAGAATGCATCTTACATGCCTCCCAGAGGTCATCTAGACTCTTGGGTTTTGTCTTCCAAGCTTCCTCTTTCATCCTACCCCAAACATGCGCAATGATGGTCATGTCTGGTGCCTGGGCTGGCCGGTCCTTGATCTTCTTTGCCAGGAGGATCTTTGTTGCAGAGATGGATGTATGAGATGGAGACCGTCCTGCTGCAGAATGTGACCCCTTTTATGATTGGGAATGTAACAGGTAGCTAATACTTCTTGATATTTTAGGCTATTGATATTGCCTTCCACCTTGCAAATGTTTCGCACCCCCCCATACTGAATATAACCCCAGACCATGATCTCTCCACCACCAAACTTACCTGTTTTCTGGATCCATACGGGATCCAGTAGGTCTCCTGCAGTGTTTGCGGCGGCTGTGGTGTAATTCAACTGAAGATTCATCAGAGAAATCCCCCTTCTACCACTCTTCCAGCGTCCATCTGTTTAGCAGCTGTGAGACTTGGCAAATGCCACACGGTTTTTTAGTTACCTTCTGTTTAGTGCTGGCTTCTGGGCACTGATTCCACCATGGAGGCCATTTCCAGACAGAATCCTACAAACTGTTCTAGGTGACACAGGGACTTGAGGTGACCAGGCCTGTGGGAGCTCTGCTGCAGTGGAAGAGGGGCTGGCTTTGGTTCCTCCTGAGCAGTTGTGTTGTGGGGTCTGCCGGACCTGGGCTTGTCAAAAATATCTCCAGTCTCTTCAAATCTTTTTTTAATTCTTTGTACTTGACGCTGAGACACATTAAAGGTGCAGCCACCTCTGCAGTGGATCTGGTCTTCAGCCTCTTGATAATCAAGACACTGGTCACAGGGTGGATTTTTGGCATGTTGTCAGAGGACAAGTTGCAGTTTCAGTGAAGTTCTGGGGTGTGGGGTTTCTTTTTATACACACCCACTAATTATCCGATCATTAGTGTGCACAGGTGAAGATGTAAACTAGGATTGGGGGCATTATATGACAAGGCGACAAAGAAGGGAATTTTGTTACTTACCGTAAATTCCTTTTCTTCTAGCTCTTATTGGGAGACCCAGACGATTGGGGTATAGCTACTGCCCTCCGGAGGCCACACAAAGCACTACACTAAAAAGTGTAAGGCCCCTCCCCTTCTGGCTATACCCCCCCGTGGTATCACGGGTTCTCCAGTTTTAGTGCCAAAGCAAGAAGGAGGAAGCCAATAACTGGTTTAAACAAATTAACTCCGAATAACGTCGGAGAACTGAAAAACCGTTCAACATGAACAACATGTGTACCCGCAAACAACAAAAAAATCCCGAAGGACAACAGGGCGGGTGCTGGGTCTCCCAATAAGAGCTAGAAGAAAAGGAATTTACGGTAAGTAACAAAATTCCCTTCTTCTTCAGCGCTCTATTGGGAGACCCAGACGATTGGGACGTCCAAAAGCTGTCCCTGGGTGGGTAAAGAGATACCTCATGTTAGAGCTGCAAAACAGCCCTCCCCTACGGGGGTGTCACTGCCGCCTGCAGGACTCTTCTACCTAAGCTGGCATCCGCCGAAGCATAGGTATGCACCTGATAATGCTTGGTGAAAGTGTGCAGACTGGACCAGGTAGCTGCCTGGCACACCTGTTGAGCCGAAGCCTGGTGTCGTAATGCCCAGGACGCACCCACGGCTCTGGTTGAGTGGGCTTTTAGCCCTGAAGGAACCGGAAGCCCCGCAGAACGGTAGGCCTCTAGAATTGGTTCTTTGATCCATCGAGCCAGGGTGGCTTTAGAAGCCTGCGACCCCTTGCGCTGGCCAGCGACAAGGACAAAAAGTGCATCTGAACGGCGGATAGGCGCCGTGCGGGAAATATAGATTCTGAGTGCTCTCACCAGATCTAGCAAACGTAAGTCTTTCTCATACCGGTGAACCGGCTGAGGACAAAAGGAAGGCAAGGATATATCCTGATTAAGATGAAAAGAGGATACGACCTTAGGGAGAAACTCCGGAATGGGGCGCAGCACTACCTTGTCCTGGTGGAACACCAGGAAGGGAGCCTTGGATGACAGAGCTGCCAGCTCAGACACTCGCCGAAGCGATGTGATCGCAACAAGAAACGCCACTTTCTGTGACAGGCGAGAAAAGGAAACGTCCTTTAGAGGCTCGAAGGGCGGCTTTTGCAGAGCAACTAGTACTCTGTTCAGATCCCATGGATCTAACGGCCGCTTGTACGGGGGCACAATATGACAGACCCCCTGTAGGAACGTGCGCACCTTAGGAAGACGTGCTAGACGCTTCTGAAAAAACACAGATAGTGCCGAGACTTGCCCTTTAAGGGAGCTGAGCGACAATCCCTTTTCCAACCCCGATTGCAGGAAGGAAAGAAAGGTGGGCAATGCAAATGGCCAAGGGGATACTCTCTGTGCAGAGCACCAGGATAAGAAAATCTTCCACGTTCTGTGGTAGATCTTAGCAGACGTTGACTTCCTAGCTTGTCTCATTGTGGCTACGACTCCTTGAGATAATCCTGCGGACGCTAGGATCCAGGACTCAATGGCCACACAGTCAGGTTCAGGGCCGCAGAATTCTGATGGAAAAACGGCCCTTGGGACAGTAAGTCTGGTCGGTCTGGCAGTGACCACGGTCGACCGACCGTGAGATGCCACAGATCCGGATACCACGATCTCCTCGGCCAGTCTGGGGCGACGAGTATGACGCGGCTGCAATCGGATCTGATCTTGCGTAACACTCTGGGCAAGAGTGCCAGAGGTGGGAAGACGTATGGGAGCCGGAACTGCGACCAATCTTGAACTAATGCGTCTGCCGCCAGAGCTCTTTGATCGCGCGACCTCGCCATGAATGCCGGGACCTTGTTGTTGTGCCGGGACGCCATTAGGTCGACGTCCGGCACTCCCCATCGGCGACAGATTTCCTGAAACACGTCCGGGTGAAGGGACCATTCCCCTGCGTCCATGCCCTGGCGACTGAGGAAGTCTGCTTCCCAGTTTTCCACGCCTGGGATGTGAACCGCGGATATGGTGGATGCTCTGTCCTCCACCCACATTAGAATGCGCCGGACTTCTTGGAACGCTTGCCGACTGCGCGTCCCTCCTTGGTGGTTGATGTATGCCACCGCTGTGGAGTTGTCCGACTGGATTCGGATCTGCTTTCCTTCCAGCCACTGTTGGAAGGCCAGTAGGGCAAGATACACTGCCCTGATTTCCAGAACATTGATCTGAAGGGTGGACTCCTGCGGAGTCCACGTCCCCTGGGCCCTGTGGTGGAGAAACACTGCTCCCCACCCTGACAGACTCGCATCTGTCGTGACCACTGCCCAGGATGGGGGCAGGAAGGATCTTCCCTGAGACAATGAGGTGGGAAGGAGCCACCATTGTAGAGAGTCCTTGGCCGTCTGGGAAAGGGAGACTTTCCTGTCCAGGGACGTTGACTTCCCGTCCCATTGGCGGAGAATGTCCCATTGAAGTGGGCGCAGATGAAACTGCGCAAAGGGAACTGCTTCCATGGCTGCCACCATCTTCCCGAGGAAGTGCATGAGGCGCCGTAAGGGGTGCGACTGGCCTTGAAGGAGGGATTGCACCCCTGTCTGTAGGGACCGCTGCTTGTTCAGCGGAAGCTTCACTCTCGCTGCTCGAGTATGAAACTCCATGCCAAGATACGTTAGCGACTGTGACGGTGACAGAATCGACTTTGGAAAGTTGATGATCCATCCGAACGTCTGTAGAGTCTCCAGCGTAGCATGTAGACTGAGTTGGCATGCCTCTTGAGAGGGTGCCTTGACAAGTAGATCGTCTAGGTAAGGGATCACCGAGTGTCCCTGAGAGTGCAAGACTGCTACCACCGCCGCCATGACCTTGGTGAAGACCCGGGGAGCTGTCGCCAGACCGAATGGCAGAGCTACGAACTGAAGATGGTCGTTTCCTATCACAAAACGTAGAAAACGTTGATGTTCTGTAGCAATTGGCACGTGGAGATAAGCATCTTTGATGTCTATTGAGGCAAGGAAGTCTCCTTGAGACATTGAGGCAACGACAGAGCGGAGGGTTTCCATCCGGAACCGTCTGGCGTGCACATGTTTGTTGAGCAGCTTTAGATCCAGAACAGGACGGAACGAGCCGTCCTTTTTTGGAACCACAAAGAGATTGGAGTAAAACCCTCGCCCTTGTTCCTGAGGCGGTACAGGAACCACTACTCCTTCCGCTCTTAGAGAGTCCACCGCCTGCAGCAGGGCATCTGCTCGGTCTGGATGTGGGGAGGTTCTGAAGAACCGAGCTGGAGGACGAGAACTGAACTCGATTCTGTACCCGCGAGACAAAATGTTTGTCACCCACCGGTCTTTGACCTGTGACATCCAAATGTCGGAAAAGCGGGAGAGCCTGCCCCCGACCGGAGATGCGGAGGGGGGGGGCTGGAAGTCATGAGGTAGCCGCTTTGGAAGCGGTTCCTCCATTTGCTTTCTTGGGGCGTGCGTGAGCCCGCCAGGAATCTGAGACTCTTTGCGTCCTCTGCGTCCCTTTGGACGAGGAGAATTGTGTCTTGCCCGAACCTCGAAAGGACTGAAACCTCTGCTGCCATTTTTTCTGCTGAGGTTTGCTTGATCTGGGCTGGGGTAAGGAAGAGTCTTTACCCTTGGACTGTTTAATGATGTCAGCCAATGGCTCGCCAAACAGTCTATCTCTAGATAAAGGCAAGCTGGTTAAACATTTTTTGGAACCAGCATCTGCTTTCCAGTCCTTTAACCACAAGGCTCTGCGCAAAACTACCGAATTGGCGGACGCCATTGAGGTGCGGCTGGTAGATTCTAGGACCGCATTGATAGCGTAAGACGCAAACGCAGACATCTGCGAGGTAAGGGACGCCACTTGCGGCACTGCTGGATGTATGATAGCATCCACTTTTGCTAAGCCAGCTGAAATAGCCTGGAGTGCCCATACGGCTGCGAATGCTGGAGCAAACGACGCGCCGATAGCTTCATAGACAGATTTTAACCAAAGGTCCATCTGTCTGTCATTGGCATCTTTAAGTGAAGCGCCATCCTCCACTGCAACTATGGATCTAGCTGCAAGTTTGGAAATCGGGGGGTCTACTTTTGGACACTGGGTCCAGCGCTTGACCACATCAGGGGGGAAGGAAAACGTGTATCCTTAGAACGTTTAGAGAAACGCCTTTCTGGATGAGCGTCGTGTTTCTGGATTGACTCTCTGAAGTCAGAGTGATCCAAGAAAGCACTCAATTTACGCTTGGGATAAAGGAAACGAAACTTCTCCTGCTCCGCAGCCGCCTCTTCTGCTGAAGGGGCTGGGGGAGAAATATCCAACAGTCTATTGATGGCTGAGATAAGCTCGTTTACCATGGCGTCCCCATCCGGGGTATACAGATTGAGAGGGGTTCCAGGATAAGACTCCTGATCACTCTCTTCAGACGCATCACAGGGCGACTGATTGCGCTGAGACCCTGAGCAGTGTGATGACGTTGAGGGTCTTTCCCAGCGAGCTCGCTTAGGGTGGCTGGGGCTATCATCTGAGTCATAATCCTCGGCCTGGGAAGCCGGGGACCCCCTTGCAGTCTGGATTAATTCCAACTGAGGGGGATTAGAGGACAGAGACCTCGCCGTGTCCATAGACTGAGCCCCAGGCATGGATTGCAAAGTTTCAAGGATTTTTGCCATAGTCACAGACATTCCATCAGCAAAAACTGCAAAGTCTGTCCCTGACACCGGGGCAGGACTTACAAGCGTCTCAGCCTGGGTCACTACCCCTCCGGACTCCGGCTGGCGAAGCAGCACCGGATCTGAGCATTGCACACAATGGGGGTCTTTGGAACCTGCTGGTAGAGCAGCCCCACATGCAGCACACGCAGTGTACACAGCCCTAGCCTTGGCAGCCTTGCGTTTTGTGGATGACATGTTGCTGCCTCCTCAGAGCGATCTGGGTCCAGCCAGGAAGCGACCTCACAGTGCAAGAAATAAATAAATATATATATCTGGTGACACAGTACACCAATGCACACTGAGGCACTAGAGGGGCCAGCTGAAATGCCGCTTACCGCCCGCTTAAGAGCGGGTGTGTGGTCTCCAAAAGCCCCCTAGTCCAGGTCTCCCAGAGCCTTGCGTCCTTCCTCCAGCCAGACTGCATGTAATGGCTGCCGGCGTCCTGGGAGAGGAGGGGGGGGCGGGCCCTGGGCGTTCCTGGCTAAGAGCGGGAAGCCTGCTTCCCTCTGTGCCTAGTGAGAGGGCTGGAGCATGTAAATCAGGCTCCAGCCCTCGTCGCTGCTGCGAAACAGCGTCTCTCCCCTACCCTGATTGACAGGGTGGGGGCGGGAACGAAGCGGAGCTAGGCCGCAAAAAGCCGGGGACTAAAGTTATAAACGCCGCCGCCGTAAAAGCGCGGTCGGCGTGTCCCCGGCGCACCACAAGTCACAGCAGCGCCGCCCGATCCAGTGGGGGTCGGCGCTGCGTTCCCACAACACAAAGTCCCCCAGTAAACTGTAGGAACACTAACTCCAACGTTACGGTCCCCGGCGCACTACAACACCCAGCCAGCCCGGAGTGTGTCTGTGCCTGCCGGGGACACAGAGTACCTGTATGATGCAGGGCCTGTCCCTGATCGTACTCCTGCTCCGTATCCATCAGGTGCTATGGGTCTGTGGATGGAGCCCGGCGTCAGAGCTTAGAGGCCGGCAGGATCCCACTTCCACAGAGCCCTACAAGGGGATGTGGAAGGAAAACAGCATGTGGGGCTCCAGCCCCTGTACCAGCAATAGGTACCTCAACCTTACAACACCATCCACGGGTGAGAAGGGAGCATGCTGGGGGCCCTATATGGGCCCTCTTTTCTTCCATCCGAAATAGTCAGCAGCTACTGCTGACTAAAATCTGTGGAGCCATGCGTGGATGTCTGACCTCCTTCGCACAAAGCTTGAAAACTGGAGAACCCGTGATACCACGGGGGGGTATAGCCAGAAGGGGAGGGGCCTTGCACTTTTTAGTGTAGTGCTTTGTGTGGCCTCCGGAGGGCAGTAGCTATACCCCAATCGTCTGGGTCTCCCAATAGAGCGCTGAAGAAACTTTTGTCTTGCCAAAATTTGACCTGTGTTCATTAAATGATCAATATTTCAGCTTTGCAGCAACTTTATTTTCATAACCTAAACCAGATTTGGGAGGGTTTCAGCTTTCAAAAGAGTAATTTATAAAACCAATGGATGAATTTAAAGTCAGGCTATAAGCTTTTATTTACATGACATGGAGAAGCGACAGAACCTCTGTCAGGGACTGTACATATGGAACACTGTAATGCTCATGATCGACTTAAAGGGACAGTCACTAAAATCGTTTTTCCCATGACTCACTCATCTAATCCCCCTCCATAAACTGCGCTTTATGTAACCTTCCCCGGGTCCTGCACAGTGTCCCCGCTGCTGCACCCGTCTGTTTGGCTGCAGCACTGACAACCCCTTTAAGGCCAGGCCCTGACCCCAGCCTGGAGTCACATGCATTAGTCTCTGTGTACAGGCGCTTGATGTGAACGCCTCGGAGGACGGGTCTGTCCCCCCCGCAGACGCCGCCGGCTGTTACCTTGGGACACGTCCTGGTGCAGTTCATGATGGTGTGGCAGCGGTACAGCGAGAACGGATCCTGCAGTTTGGATAATCGCTCCTCTGTGAAATCATCTCTGGAGTCGATCATCCACCGATAAGCCTGAAATACAGAACATGAGGAGCGCAGCGGCCACAAACCCCAGGGGAGGGCGAGCGCAGCGGCCACAAAACCCCAGGGGAGGGCGAGCGCAGCGGCCACAAAACCCCAGGGGAGGGCGAGCGCAGCGGCCACAAAACCCCAGGGGAGGGCGAGCGCAGCGGCCACAAAACCCCAGGGGAGGGCGAGCGCAGCGGCCACAAAACCCCAGAGCAGGGCGAGCGCAGCGGCCACAAACCCCAGAGCAGGGCGAGCGCAGCGGCCACAAAACCCCAGAGCAGGGCGAGCGCAGCGGCCACAAACCCCAGAGCAGGGCGAGCGCAGCGGCCACAAACCCCAGAGCAGGGCGAGCGCAGCGGCCACAAACCCCAGAGCAGGGCGAGCGCAGCGGCCACAAACCCCAGAGCAGGGCGAGCGCAGCGGCCACAAACCCCAGAGCAGGGCGAGCGCAGCGGCCACAAACCCCAGAGCAGGGCGAGCGCAGCGGCCACAAACCCCAGAGCAGGGCGAGCGCAGCGGCCACAAACCCCAGAGCAGGGCGAGCGCAGCGGCCACAAACCCCAGAGCAGGGCGAGCGCAGCGGCCACAAACCCCAGAGCAGGGCGAGCGCAGCGGCCACAATCCCCAGAGCAGGGCGAGCGCAGCGGCCACAAACCCCAGAGCAGGGCGAGTGCAGCGGCCACAAACCCCAGAGCACGGTGAGTGCAGCGGCCACAAACCCCAGAGCAGGGCGAGCGCAGCGGCCACAAACCCCAGAGCAGGGCGAGCGCAGCGGCCACAAACCCCAGAGCAGGGCGAGCGCAGCGGCCACAAACCCCAGAGCAGGGCGAGCGCAGCGGCCACAAACCCCAGAGCAGGGCGAGCGCAGCGGCCACAAACCCCAGAGCAGGGCGAGCGCAGCGGCCACAAACCCCAGAGCAGGGCGAGTGCAGCGGCCACAAACCCCAGAGCAGGGCGAGCGCAGCGGCCACAAACCCCAGAGCAGGGCGAGCGCAGCGGCCACAAACCCCAGAGCAGGGCGAGCGCAGCGGCCACAAACCCCAGAGCAGGGCGAGCGCAGCGGCCAAAAGTCATTAGATAGAACAGTCGGTCACAGACATGAATTCTCCCAGATTCCAGGCCTGATCACTGCACAGACGTCTGGAGATCTCTCCTGAGAGAAAGAAGACAGTCCCCAAAAATCAAGAAACGTCCCAGTCCCACACGTGACAGAACATTACCTGCATCAGGACCGCGGGGCCCAGATACTTGTCTCCATTCCACCAGTAACTGGGACAACTCGTGCTGCAGCAGGCGCAGAGGATGCACTCATACAGGCCGTCCTGTACGAGAGGGGAACACGGGTCACTGCAAATACTGCGCCGAGGAGCGAGTGCAGCTCCGGAGAATGATGCAGGAGGTAACTCAGGATCAGTAATGTAATGTATGTACACAGTGACTGCACCAGCAGAATAGTGAGTGCAGCTCTGGAGTATAATACAGGAGGTAACTCAGGATCAGTAATGTAATGTATTTACACAGTGACTGCACCAGCAGAATAGTGAGTGCAGCTCTGGGGTATAATACAGGAGGTGACTCAGGATCAGTAATGTAATGTATGTACATAGTGACTGCACCAGCAGAATAGTGAGTGCAGCTCTGGAGTATAATACAGGAGGTAACTCAGGATCAGTAATGTAATGTGTGTACACAGTGACTGCACCAGCAGAATAGTGAGTGCAGCTCTGGAGTATAATACAGGAGGTAACTCAGGATCAGTAATGTAATGTATTTACACAGTGACTGCACCAGCAGAATAGTGAGTGCAGCTCTGGAGTATAATACAGGAGGTAACTCAGGATCAGTAATGTAATGTATGTACACAGTGACTGCACCAGCAGAATAGTGAGAGCAGCTCTGGAGTATAATACAGGAGGTAACTCAGGATCAGTAATGTAATGTGTGTACACAGTGACTGCACCAGCAGAATAGTGAGTGCAGCTCTGGAGTATAATACAGGAGGTAACTCAGGATCAGTAATGTAATGTATTTACACAGTGACTGCACCAGCAGAATAGTGAGTGCAGCTCTGGGGTATAATACAGGAGGTGACTCAGGATGAGTAATGTAATGTATGTACACAGTGACTGCACCAGCAGAATAGTGAGTGCAGCTCTGGAGTATAATACAGGAGGTAACTCAGGATCAGTAATGTAATGTGTGTACACAGTGACTGCACCAGCAGAATAGTGAGTGCAGCTCTGGAGTATAATACAAGATACCAGTGTAGTATTGGACTCCTGCTCCGGCACCACTCACCAGCTTGTCTCGGTCCTCTATGGACTGATAATATTGCTCCTGGCCCTGCTTGGACTCGTCCTTCTTCTTCAGATAGGGCTCTATGGATTTATACTGAGCGTAGAAGTTGCTCAAATCCTTGAAAATAAAGAGAATTCTTTGGCTGTTGATTCAGCGGTCTCAGTCTGGGGCTTTTCCGGTCTGTGTTGGGGGCTGCAGATGCTCGGTGGTCCCGCATGGCGGCGCTGTATCAGTGATGTGGGCCGTATTGTGACTCCTGCAGTGACGGAGCCAGCGGCATACGGGTCTGATTTTCGGTGACTTGTCACGTCAGTGCGGGAGTCACTATATGGCCCGATTCTGTTCTACAGAGCTGCGATGTAGCAGCACCGAGCGAGCGCCGGCACCAGAGCTTTACCCACAAACACCCCACCGACCCGGAGAATAAGCGGGACATAACCGGACGAGACATGGCCGCCCTCTAATTTTGGCTGCAGGGCACCCCCTCCTGGACACAGCGGGTACTGCAGCCTCAGAGTCCGCACTTACAGGCACCAGATCCTTCACAACATACATGTGCGGGAGGGGGTAGATTTTCGAGACTTTGCTCAGGTTAGTGTCGATCTTCACGGTGCAGGCGAGAGTATTCCCACCATTAATATTCATGGCACAGGAACCACAGATACCTGGAGAAGAAGCAGAAAGGACGAGGTCACAAGAGGCCCCGACAGCTCCAGCAATGCCCCGAAACCATCCACTCACCCTCCCTGCAAGAGCGACGGAACGTCAGGGTGGGGTCCATCTCATTCTTAATCTTTATCAGAGCATCGAGAACCATCTGCCCACATCTGAGGGAAGGAAGACAGCGGAGACTGGTCAGTATAGAGCTGGAGACAGCACCTACCCTGCATTATACCCCAGAGCTGCACTCACTGTTCTGCTGCTGCACTCACTGTGTACATACATTACTGATCCTGAGTTACCTCCTGTATTATACCCCAGAGCTGCACTCACTATTCTGCTGCTGCACTCACTGTGTACATACATTACTGATCCTGAGTTACCTCCTGCATTATACCCCAGAGCTGCACTCACTGTTCTGCTGCTGCAGTCACTGTGTACATACATTACTGATCCTGAGTTACCTCCTATATTATACCCCAGAGCTGCACTCACTATTCTGCTGCTGCAGTCACTGGGTACATACATTACATTACTGATCCTGAGTTACCTCCTGTATTATACTCCAGAGCTGCACTCACTATTCTGCTGGTGCAGTCACTGTGTACATACATTACTGATCCTGAGTTACCTCCTGTATTATACTCCAGAGCTGCACTCACTATTCTGCTGGTGCAGTCACTGTGTACATACATTACATTACTGATCCTGAGTTACCTCCTGTATTATACTCCAGAGCTGCACTCACTATTCTGCTGGTGCAGTCACTGTGTACATACATTACATTACTGATCCTGAGTTACCTCCTGTATTATACTCCAGAGCTGCACTCACTGTGTACACACATTACTGATCCTGAGTTACCTCCTGTATTATACCCCAGAGCTGCACTCACTATTCTGCTGCTGCACTCACTGTGTACATACATTACTGATCCTGAGTTACCTCCTGTATTATACTACAGAGCTGCACTCACTATTCTGCTGGTGCAATCACTGTGTACATACATTACATTACTGATCCTGAGTTACCTCCTGTATTATACTCCAGAGCTGCACTCACTATTCTGCTGGTGCAGTCATTGTGTACATATATTACTGATCCTGAGTTACCTCCTGTATTATCCTCCAGAGCTGCACTCACTATTCTGCTGCTGCACTCACTGTGTACACACATTACTGATCCTGAGTTACATCCTGTATTATACCCCAGAGCTGCACTCACTATTCTGCTGCTGCACTCACTGTGTACATACAATACTGATCCTGAGTTACCTCCTGTATTATACTCCAGAGCTGCACTCACTATTCTGCTGGTGCAGTCACTGTGTACATACATTACATCACTGATCCTGAGTTACCTCCTGTATTATACCCCAGAGCTGCACTCACTATTCTGCTGGTGCAGTCACTGTGTACATACATTACTGATCCTGAGTTACATCCTGTATTATACCCCAGAGCTGCACTCACTATTCTGCTGGTGCAGTCACTGTGTACATACATTACTGATCCTGAGCTACCTCCTGTATTATACTCCAGAGCTGCAGTCACTATTCTGCTGGTGCAGTCACTGTGTACATACATTACATCACTGATCCTGAGTTACCTCCTGTATTATCCTCCAGAGCTGCACTCACTGTGTACACACATTACTGATCCTGAGTTACCTCCTGTATTATACTCCAGAGCTGCACTCACTGTGTACACACATTACTGATCCTGAGTTACCTCCTGTATTATACTCCAGAGCAGCACTCACCCAGAATTCCCTCAATCACTTAGTACGCAGCTCTCAGGTTGTTTTGGGATTTGGGAACTCACGTGTTCAGGTCGATCTCGTACGTCTGCATTCGGGGTTTATCTCCGGGCTTGTCGGGGTCCCATCTATAAATTGCAAACTTCTTTATGCGGGCTGCAGCTTCAGAGGCGGCGGGGGCAGCTGCGGTCTGTGCTCCTCGTGAGATCTGCAAATACCAGGAAAACAGAAGAAGGGATAAGAACATCCCAAATACCAGGCGCCCCCTCGTCCCTCCCCTCCCAAAACACCAGGCGCCCCCTCGTCCCTCCCCTCCCAAAACACCAGGCGCCCCCTCGTCCCTCCCCTCCCAAAACACCAGGCGCCCCCTCGTCCCTCCGCTCCCAAAACACCAGGCGCCCCCTCGTCCCTCCCCTCCCAAAACACCAGGCGCCCCCTCGTCCCTCCCCTCCCAAAACACCAGGCGCCCCCTCGTCCCTCCCCTCCCAAAACACCAGGCGCCTCCTCGTCCCTCCCCTCCCAAAACACCAGGCGCCCCCTCGTCCCTCCCCTCCCAAAACACCAGGCGCCCCCTCGTCTCTCCCCTCCCAAAACACCAGGCGCATGCCCCGCTCCCCAATATGCAATCAGGACTACGGAGAAAGGCCTATGAGTTGTTATCAATGTCCATGACACTTTTTTGGTTTTTCTATTATGAGCCTGAAATTACCTGCAGATGAGGGGTCCAGATCCTGAGCCCCCCCCCCGCACAGTCATACATGTGCTGATCAGGCAGATTCCCGTACGGGTGGAGTGTGTATCACCGGATCGGTCAGCGGGGGAGGTGAAGGCACATGAGGGGTCAGTGGAGTTTGCAGGGTGGGAGCACGGAGGGTCCGGAGCACGGGGATGTCTGGACTTGTCGGGGTAAATGTCAGGATGAGGAATGTGAGGATGACGATTAGGTGAGGCCCCATCAGAGGCGTCATGGCCGCCAACGTCTCCGGCATTACTGAGCTTCATTCTCCGATCCATGAACACGGCGCACACAGAGCCTCAGTCACATCAGCGGAAAATCCACAATCACAAGATCCCACGAGGATCCACTGCGCTCAGGATCCAGAACAAAGACCCACAGAGAACGGACAAAGGGAAGCCTCAATGCCAGAGCCGGAGGAATGGGGGGGCAGCGCCGAAAATACACCCGTGACCCCAAGAACTACGAGATTCCCGCTGACCTCATAGGTCAGGAGAGCCATAAATAAAGACCCCAAGAAGCACAAGACTTCTGGTGACCTCAAAGGTCAAGAGAGCCCGGGAAGGGGGGGGCAGTGCTATAAATACACCCGTGACCCCAACACTCCTGGTGACCTCATAGGTCAGTAGAGACCAGGAGGGGATGGGGGGGAGACAGTGCCATAAATACAATCGTGCCCCCAGGAAGCACAAGACTCCCGGAGACCTCATAGGTCAGGACAGCCCGAGAAGAGGGACGGTGTCATAATTACACCTGTGACCCCAAGAACTATGACACCCCCAGAAGCCGCATAGGTCAGCAGAGCCCAGGAGTGGGCAGCACCATAAATACAGCACTGTGACCCCAGAAATACACGACATGCAGTAGCCTGTCCTGTTCCCCTCCCCATCCCCCAGTCTGTCCCCCTCTCCTTTAGTTGCACTGTCCCCCTCCCCCAGTCCCATCCCCTGCAGCTTCCTGATGTCCAAGGAGCATCTGATTTCCCCCCCAGCAGCAGCAGGTCGGTTGTGGTACAGGGGGTGGGTTATTAGGGGGTGGGGTGGAGAGGGTACTGTGGGACGTGGCACTGGCTTGTGGGGGACTGGGGGTGGGGTATTGGGGGATGGTGTGGTGGGGCACTGGGTTGTGGGGCACCGGGGTCGGGGTATTGGGGGATGGTGTGGTGGGGCACTGGGTTGTGGGGCACTGGGTTGTGGGGCACCGGGGTGGGGGTATTGGGGGATGGTGTGGTGGGGCACTGGGGGGTGGGGTATTGAGGGATGGTGTGGTGGGGCACTGGGGGGTGGGGTATTGAGGGATGGTGTGGGCAATGGGGGATGTGACACTGGGTTGTGTGGTACTGGGAGTGGGGTATTGGGGGATGGTGTGGTGGGGCACTGGGTTGTGGGGCACCGGGGTGGGGGTATTGGAGGATGGTGTGGTGGGGCACTGGGGGGGTGGGGTATTGGGGGATGGTGTGGGCAATGGGGGATGTGACACTGGGTTGTGTGGTACTGGGAGTGGGGTATTGGGGGATGGTGTGGTGGGGCACTGGGGGTGGGGTATTGGGTGACATGGACTGGGTTGTGGGGCACCAGGGGATGGGGTGGGGAGGACACTGGGGTGCGTGGACTGGGTTGTGGGGCACCAGGAGATGGGGTATTGGGGGATGGGGTGGGCACTGGGGGACGTGGCTTGGGTTGTGGGGCACTGAGGGACGGCTATTGTGGGATCAGGAGGGCACTGGGGACGGGGTATTGGGTGGGGAGGGTACTGGGGGTGGGGTATTGTGTTGAGGGGCACTGGGGCACGTGGACTGGGTTGTGGGGCACGGGGGGGTGGGGTATTGTGTTGTGGGGCACTGGGGGACGTGGACTGGGTTGTGGGGCACAGGGGGTGGGTTATTGGCGGATGGGGAGGGCACTGGGGGCGGAGGGCACTGGGGCGGAGGGCACTGGACTGGGTTGTGGGGCACGGTGGGGTATTGGGGGATGGGGAGGGCACTGGGGGTGGGGTATTGTGTTGTGGGGCACTGGGGGATGGGGTATTGGGGGTGGAGGGCACTGGGGGACATGGACTAGGTTGTGGGGCACGGTGGGGTATTGGGGGATGGGGAGGGCACTGGGGGTGAGGTATTGTGTTGTGGGGCACTGGGGGACGTGGACTGGGTTGTGGGGCACAGGGGGTGGGTTATTGGCGGATGGGGAGGGAACTGGGGGCGGAGGGCACTGGACTGGGTTGTGGGGCACGGTGGGGTATTGGGGGATGGGGAGGGCACTGGGGGTGGGGTATTGTGTTGTGGGGAACTGGGGGACGTGGACTGGGTTGTGGGGCACAGGGGGTGGGTTATTGGCGGATGGGGAGGGAACTGGGGGCGGAGGGCACTGGACTGGGTTGTGGGGCACGGTGGGGTATTGGGGGATGGGGAGGGCACTGGGGGTGGGGTATTGTGTTGTGGGGCACTGGGGGACGTGGACTGGGTTGTGGGGCACAGGGGGTGGGTTATTGGCGGATGGGGAGGGCACTGGGGGCGGAGGGCACTGGACTGGGTTGTGGGGCACGGTGGGGTATTGGGGGATGGGGAGGGCACGGGGGGTGGGGTATTGTGTTGTGGGGCACTGGGGGACGTGGACTGGGTTGTGGGGCACGGGGGGTGGGGTATTGGGGGTGGAGGGCACTGGGGGACATGGACTAGGTTGTGGGGCACGGTGGGGTATTGGGGGATGGGGAGGGCACTGGGGGTGGGGTATTGTGTTGTGGGGCACTGGGGGACGTGGACTGGGTGGTGGGGTATTGGGGGTGGAGTGCACTGGGGGCGGAGGGCACTGGGGGACATGGACTGGGTTGTGGGGCACGGGGGGTGGGGTATTGGGGGTGGAGTGCACTGGGGGTGGAGGGCACTGGGGGCGGGGTATTGTGTTGTGGGGCACTGGGGGTGGGTTATTGGTGGATGGGGAGGGCACTGGGGGCGGAGGGCACTGGGGGCGGAGGGCACTGGGGGCGGAGGGCACTGGGGGCGGAGGGCACTGGGGGCGGGGTATTGTGTTGTGGGGCACTGGGGGCGGGGTATTGTGTTGTGGGGCACTGGGGGCGGAGGGCACTGGGGGCGGAGGGCACTGGGGGCGGCGTATTGTGTTGTGGGGCATTTGGGGCGGGGTATTGTGTTGTGGGGCACTGGGGGCGGAGGGCACTGGGGGCGGCGTATTGTGTTGTGGGGCATTTGGGGCGGGGTATTGTGTTGTGGGGCACTGGGGGCGGAGGGCACTGGGGGACGTGGACTGGGTGACCCGGGCCTCCGCCTCGCAGTTATGTCTCCGGTTCTTTATTGCCAGTGAATAGACTCCGTCGTCACTCCGTCTGCGCTCACAGCGGGGGGTTGTGGCAGACGTGATATCGTTATATAGCCGCACACGCGGCCTCTGACCTGCATGGCCCCCGCCGTCCTCAGCGCAGACCCGCTCCGTCTCAAGGAGAATACGACCGCCGCCATCTTTCCTTCTGATACTTTTCACTCCTCCCAACTCCCATCACACCGCGCGCGGCGGGCCGAAAACCATAGAGACGGAAACCAAGTCCTATAGGAGTGCACGGACAGAGCGTCCGTCCCATCTCCGCGTCATCCTGCGGCCGCTCTGTCTGATGCTTTCGTCTCGGTGGTGTTGAATAACCTCTGCGGTTGCTATGGGGATAGGCGGGCTTTGTCCTGTGATTTGTCAGCTGCTTGTGGAGTGGCAGCGGTGGCAGCCAATGAGGAGATCAGCTCTAGTATAAAAGTCCAGGGCGGGCGCCTCTTGCGGGTAGTCTGAGGTGAAGTATCGACAGAAACTGTGTGAACAGTGTCCAGCAGCTTTGTGGTGGTTTCTGCCGCTTCCATTGCGTGTTGTGGAGCCGGTAAGACTAAGCTCAGTCTCCTCGTACTCTGCTGCTGTTTGTGATAAATGTCCTGCAGTAAAATGGAGATATCCGGGGAGTAATGATGATTATATACAATAGTGAGCCGCATAGCGAGACCATGAGGTACAGGGAACACGTCACCCCATGTAATGGCAGCACGGGCTGGGGGGCAGTGGCGCCTGCTGTTCTGCAGATGGACCAGATGAGGTAGAAATGACCCCCTCATATACAGGACGCGCCCCCCTATATAGGATACCCACCCCTATACAGGACGCGCCCCCCTATATAGGATACCCACCCCTATACAGGACGCGCCCCCCTATATAGGATACCCACCCCTATACAGGATGCGCCCCCCTATATAGGATACCCACCCCTATACAGGACGCGCCCCCCTATATAGGATACCCACCCCTATACAGGACGCGCCCCCCTATATAGGATACCCACCCCTATACAGGACGCGCCCCCCTATATAGGATACCCACCCCTATACAGGACGCGCCCCCCTATATAGGATACCCACCCCTATTAGTGATGGGCAGTCCCGCTCTTTTTGGTGGTCCGGTTCCCATGGCTCCGCTCTCCAAAAGGAGTCGGCGCATTTGGATTGTTCTCGGCTCCTTATGAAATTCACCCCAGGTGAACACATAGTTAAGATTATAGTAACGCCGCCAATACCAAGCCCACCCGCGGCTAAACCCTGCCCACTTACAAGGGGCCTATTAGATTGCTGAGTAGGTGGAGTTTAGCCGCGGGTGGGCGGGGTTTTGACAGCAAAAAGAGCAGTTTACATATTTTAGTCATCCGCCTCCTGTCGTTCACAGCAGGGAGCCGGATCTTTGTGTCAGATTGTTTGCTACCCACACATCTCTACCCCCTATACAGGAGCGGTGCAGGGGGCGACCGCAGATCATGTCTCTTATCTGTTTTGGCTGTTGTTTTGGTCACTTTTGCCTGCTGTCTTCACTCTCACCTCTAGATGAAGCATGAGTCGGTGTCTACACTCCAGAGGTTACTCAGGACGGCACAGCAATGCGAGCTGTGTCTTTCAGCAGTGTCCAGAGCATGGAGCAGACACCAGGACACATGGAGGTGCCCACATGAGGACAACAACCTAGCACAGGACCGCTATCACCTCCTCTATGCAAGGAGTAGCAATGCCAGATCCCTGCAAAATGACCTCCATCAGGCCACTAATAGCCATATTTCTGCTCAGACTGTCAGAAACAGACTCCATGAGGGTGGTATGAGGGGCCCGACGTCCACAAGTGGGGGTTCTGCTTACAGCACAACACCATAAAGGGTGATTGGCATTTGCCAGATAACACCAAGATTTGGCATTGGCCCCCTGTGCTCTTCACTTGTGAGAGCAGGTTCACACTGAGCACATGTAACTGAGTCTGGAGACGCCGTGGAGAACGTTCCGCTGCCTGCAACATCCTCCAGCATGACCGGTTTGGTAGTGGGTCACTAATGGTGTGGGGAGGCATTTCTTTGGAGGGCCGCACAGCTGTCAATGTCCTAGCCAGTGGTACCCTGACTGCCATTAGGTGCTGAGATGAGATTCCTCCAACCCATTGTGAGACCATATGCAGGTGCTGTGGGCCCAGGGTTCCTTTTGATGCATGACAATCCTAGGCCTCGTGGCTCAAGTGTGTCAGCAGTTCTTGCATGATGAAGGCATTGATGCTATGGACTGGCCCGCTCGTTTCCCAGACTGGAATCCGACCAAGCACATCTGGCACATCATGTCTCGTTCCATTTACCAACGCTACACTGCACCACAGACTGTCCAGGATGATGATGCTTTAATCCAGGTCTGGGAGGAGATCTCTCAGGAGAGCATCAGCCTCCCCATCAGGAGCATGCCTAGGCATTGTAGGGAGTTCATACAGGCACGTGGAGGCCACACACACTACTAAGCCTCATCAGGAGCATGCCCAGGTGTTGTATGGAGGTCATACAGGTACGAAGAGGCCACACACACTACTGAGCCTCATCAGGAGCATGCCCAGGTGTTGTATGGAGGTCATACAGGTACGAAGAGGCCACACACACACACACACACTACTGAGCCTCATCAGGAGCATGCCCAGGTGTAGGGAGGTCATACAGGCACGTGGAGGCCACACACACTACTGAGCCTCATCAGGAGCATGCCCAGGTGTTGTAGGGAGGTAATACAGGCACGTGGAGGCCACACACCCACTACTGAGCCTCATCAGGAGCATGCCCAGGTGTTGTAGGGAGGTTATACAGGCACGTGGAGGCCACACACCCACTACTGAGCCTCATCAGGAGCATGCCCAGGTGTTGTAGGGAGGTTATACAGGCACGTGGAGGCCACACACCCACTACTGAGCCTCATCAGGAGCATGCCCAGGTGTTGTAGGGAGGTTATACAGGCACGTGGAGGCCACACACCCACTACTGAGCCTCATCAGGAGCATGCCCAGGTGTTGTAGGGAGGTTATACAGGCATGTGGAGGCCACACACACTACTGAGCCTCATCAGGAGCATGCCCAGGTGTTGTAGGGAGGTCATACAGGCACGTGGAGGCCACACACACACACACACACACACACACACACACACACACACACACACACACACACTACTGAGCCTCATCAGGCGCATGCCCAGGTGTTGTAGGGAGGTCATACAGGCACGTGGAGGCCACACACACAACTGAGCCTCATCAGGAGCATGCCCAGGTGTTGTAGGGAGGTCATACAGGCATGTGGAGGCCACACACACTACTGAGCCTCATCAGGAGCATGCCCAGGTGTTGTAGGGAGGTCATACAGGCACGTGGAGGCCACACACACTACTGAGCCTCATCAGGAGCATGCCCAGGTATTGTAGGGAGGTCATACAGGCATGTGGAGGCCACACACACACTACTGAGCCTCATCAGGAGCATGCCCAGGTGTTGTAGGGAGGTCATACAGGCACGAAGAGGCCACACACACTACTGAGCCTCATCAGGAGCATGCCCAGGTGTTGTAGGGAGGTTATACAGGCACGTGGAGGCCACACACCCACTACTGAGCCTCATCAGGAGCATGCCCAGGTGTTGTAGGGAGGTTATACAGGCACGTGGAGGCCACACACCCACTACTGAGCCTCATCAGGAGCATGCCCAGGTGTTGTAGGGAGGTTATACAGGCACGTGGAGGCCACACACCCACTACTGAGCCTCATCAGGAGCATGCCCAGGTGTTGTAGGGAGGTTATACAGGCACGTGGAGGCCACACACCCACTACTGAGCCTCATCAGGAGCATGCCCAGGTGTTGTAGGGAGGTTATACAGGCATGTGGAGGCCACACACACTACTGAGCCTCATCAGGAGCATACCCAGGTGTTGTAGGGAGGTCATACAGGCACGTGGAGGCCACACACACACACACACACACACACACACACACACTACTGAGCCTCATCAGGCGCATGCCCAGGTGTTGTAGGGAGGTCATACAGGCACGTGGAGGCCACACACACTACTGAGCCTCATCAGGAGCATGCCCAGGTGTTGTAGGGAGGTCATACAGGCATGTGGAGGCCACACACACTACTGAGCCTCATCAGGAGCATGCCCAGGTGTTGTAGGGAGGTCATACAGGCACGTGGAGGCCACACACACTACTGAGCCTCATCAGGAGCATGCCCAGGTATTGTAGGGAAGTCATACAGGCATGTGGAGGCCACACACACACTACTGAGCCTCATCAGGAGCATGCCCAGGTGTTGTAGGGAGGTCATACAGGCACGTGGAGGCCACACACACTACTGAGCCTCATCAGGAGCATGCCCAGGTATTGTAGGGAGGTCATACAGGCACGTGGAGGCCACACACACACTACTGAGCCTCATCAGGAGCATGCCCAGGCATTGTAGGGAGGTCATACAGGCATGTGGAGGCCACACACACTACTGAGCCTCATCAGGAGCATGCCCAGGTGTTGTAGGGAGGTCATACAGGCACGTGAAGGCCACACACACTACTGAGCCTCATCAGGAGCATGCCCAGGTGTTGTAGGGAGGTCATACAGGCACGTGAAGGCCACACACACTACTGAGCCTCATCAGGAGCATGCCCAGGTGTTGTAGGGAGGTTATACAGGCACGAAGAGGCCACACACACTACTGAGCCTCATCAGGAGCATGCCCAGGTGTAGGGAGGTCATACAGGCACGTGGAAGCCACACACACTACTGAGCCTCATCAGGAGCATGCCCAGGTATTGTATGGAGGTCATACAGGCACGTGGAGGCCACACCCAATACTGAGCCTCATCAGGAGCATGCCCAGGTGTAGGGAGGTCATACAGGCACGTGGAGGCCACACACAATACTGAGCCTCATCAGGAGCATGTCCAGGTATTGTAGGGAGGTCATACAGGCACGTGGAGGCCACACACACTACTGAGCCTCATCAGGAGCATGCCCAGGTGTTGTAGGGAGGTCATACAGGCACGAAGAGGCCACACACACTACTGAGTCTCATCAGGAGCATGTCCAGGTGTTGTAGGGAGTTCATACAGGCACGAAGAGGCCACACACACTACTGAGCCTCATCAGGAGCATGCCCAGGTGTTGTAGGGAGGTCATACAGGCACGAAGAGGCTACACACAATACTGAGCCTCATCAGGAGCATGTCCAGGTATTGTAGGGAGGTCATACAGGCACGTGGAGGCCACACACACTACTGAGCCTCATCAGGAGCATGCCCAGGCGTTGTAGGGAGGTCATACAGGCACGTGGAGGCCACACACACTACTGAGCCTCATCAGGAGCATTCCCAGGTATTGTAGGGAGGTCATACAGGCATGTGGAGGCCACACACACTACTGAGCCTCATCAGGAGCATGCCCAGGTGTTGTAGGGAGGTCATACAGGCACGTGGGGGCCACACACACTACTGAGCCTCATCAGGAGCATGCCCAGGTGTTGTAGGGAGGTTATACAGGCACGTGGAGGCCACACACACTACTGAGCCTCATCAGGAGCATGCCCAGGTGTTGTAGGGAGGTCATACAGGCACGTGGAGGCCACACACACTACTGAGCCTCATCAGAAGCATGCCCAGGTGTTGTAGGGAGGTCATACAGGCACGTGGAGGCCACACACACTACTGAGCCTCATCAGGAGCATGCCCAGGTGTTGTAGGGAGGTCATACCAGCACGTGGAGGCCACACACACTACTGAGCCTCATCAGGAGCATGCCCAGGCGTTGTAGGGAGGTAATACAGGCACGTGGAGGCCACACACACTACTGAGCCTCATCAGGAGCATGCCCAGGCGTTGTAGGGAAGTCATACCGGCACGTGGAGGCCACACACACTACTGAGCCTCATCAGAAGCATGCCCAGGTGTTGTAGGGAGGTCATACCAGCACGTGGAGGCCACACACACTACTGAGCCTCATCAGGAGCATGCCCAGGCGTTGTAGGGAGGTAATACAGGCACGTGGAGGCCACACACACTACTGAGCCTCATCAGGAGCATGCCCAGGTGTTGTAGGGAAGTCATACCGGCACGTGGAGGCCACACACACTACTGAGCCTCATCAGAAGCATGCCCAGGTGTTGTAGGGAAGTCATACAGGCACGAAGAGGCTACACACAATACTGAGCCTCATCAGGAGCATGTCCAGGTATTGTAGGGAGGTCATACAGGCATGTGGAGGCCACACACACTACTGAGTCTCATCAGGAGCATGTCCAGGTGTTGTAGGGAGGTCATACAGGCACGTGGGGGCCACACACACTACTGAGCCTCATCAGGAGCTTGCCCAGGTGTAGGGAGGTCATACAGGCACGTGGAGGCCACACACACTACTGAGCCTCATCAGGAGCATGCCCAGGTGTTGTAGGGAGGTCATACAGGCACGTGGAGGCCACACACACTACTGAGCCTCATCAGGAGCATGCCCAGGTGTTGTAGGGAGGTTATACAGGCACGTGGAGGCCACACACACTACTGAGCCTCATCAGGAGCATGCCCAGGTGTTGTAGGGAGGTCATACAGGCACGTGGAGGCCACACACACTACTGAGCCTCATCAGGAGCATGCCCAGGTGTTGTAGGGAGGTTATACAGGCACGTGGAGGCCACACACACTACTGAGCCTCATCAGGAGCATGCCCAGGTGTTGTAGGGAGGTTATACAGGCACGTGCAGGCCACACACACTACTGAGCCTCATCAGGAGCATGCCCAGGCGTTGTAGGGAGGTTATACAGGCATGTGGAGGCCACACACACTACTGAGTCTCATCAGGAGCATGTCCAGGTGTTGTAGGGAGGTCATACAGGCACGTGGAGGCCACACACACTACTGAGCCTCATCAGGAGCATGCCCAGGTGTAGGGAGGTCATACAGGCACGTGGAGGCCACACACACTACTGAGCCTCATCAGGAGCATGCCCAGGTGTTGTAGGGAGGTCATACAGGCACGTGGAGGCCACACACACTACTGAGCCTCATCAGGAGCATGTCCAGGTGTTGTAGGGAGGTCATACAGGCACGTGGAGGCCACACACACTACTGAGCCTCATCAGGAGCATGCCCAGGCGTTGTAGGGAGGTTATACAGGCACGTGGAGGCCACACACACTACTGAGCCTCATCAGGAGCATGCCCAGGCGTTGTAGGGAGGTCATACAGGCACGTGGAGGCCACACACACACACACACACTACTGAGCCTCATCAGGAGCATGCCCAGGTGTTGTAGGGAGGTCATACAGGCACGTGGAGGCCACACACACACACACACTACTGAGCCTCATCAGGAGCATGCCCAGGTGTTGTAGGGAGGTTATACAGGCACGTGGAGGCCACAGACACTACTGAGCCTCATCAGGAGCATGCTCAGGCATTGTAGGGAGGTTATACAGGCACGTGGAGGCCACAGACACTACTGAGCCTCATCAGGAGCATGCTCAGGCATTGTAGGGAGTCATACAGGCACGTGGAGGCCACACACACACTACTGAGCCTCATCAGGAGCATGTCCAGGCATTGTAGGGAGGTCATACAGGCACGTGGAGGCCACACACACTACTGAGCCTCATCAGGAGCATGCCCAGGTGTTGTAGGGAGGTCATACAGGCACGTGAAGGCCACACACACTACTGAGCCTCATCAGGAGCATGCCAAGGTGTTGTAGGGAGGTTATACAGGCACGAAGAGGCCACACACACTACTGAGCCTCATCAGGAGCATGCCCAGGTGTAGGGAGGTCATACAGGCACGTGGAGGCCACACACACTACTGAGCCTCATCAGAAGCATGCCCAGGTGTTGTAGGGAGGTAATACAGGCACGTGGAGGCCACACACACTACTGAGCCTCATCAGAAGCATGCCCAGGTGTTGTAGGGAAGTCATACCGGCACGTGGAGGCCACACACAATACTGAGCCTCATCAGGAGCATGCCCAGGTGTTGTAGGGAGGTCATACAGGCACGAAGAGGCTACACACAAAACTGAGCCTCATCAGGAGCATGTCCAGGTATTGTAGGGAGGTCATACAGGCACGTGGAGGCCACACACACTACTGAGCCTCATCAGGAGCATGCCCAGGTGTTGTAGGGAGGTCATACAGGCATGTGGAGGCCACACACACTACTGAGCCTCATCAGGAGCATGCCCAGGTGTTGTAGGGAGGTCATACAGGCACGTGAAGGCCACACACACTACTGAGCCTCATCAGGAGCATGCCCAGGTGTTGTAGGGAGGTTATACAGGCACGAAGAGGCCACACACACTACTGAGCCTCATCAGGAGCATGCCCAGGTGTAGGGAGGTCATACAGGCACGTGGAGGCCACACCCAATACTGAGCCTCATCAGGAGCATGCCCAGGTGTAGGGAGGTCATACAGGCACGTGGAGGCCACACACACTACTGAGCCTCATCAGAAGCATGCCCAGGTGTTGTAGGGAGGTCATACCAGCACGTGGAGGCCACACACACTACTGAGCCTCATGAGGAGCATGTCCAGGTGTTGTAGGGAGGTTATACAGGCACGTGGAGGCCACACACACTACTGAGCCTCATCAGGAGCATGCCCAGGTGTAGGGAGGTCATACAGGCACGTGGAGGCCACACACACTACTGAGCCTCATCAGAAGCATGCCCAGGTGTTGTAGGGAGGTAATACAGGCACGTGGAGGCCACACACACTACTGAGCCTCATCAGAAGCATGCCCAGGTGTTGTAGGGAAGTCATACCGGCACGTGGAGGCCACACACAATACTGAGCCTCATCAGGAGCATGCCCAGGTGTTGTAGGGAAGTCATACAGGCATGTGGAGGCCACACACACTACTGAGCCTCATCAGGAGCATGTCCAGGTGTTGTAGGGAGGTCATACAGGCACGTGGAGGCCACACACACTACTGAGCCTCATCAGGAGCATGTCCAGGTGTAGGGAGGTCATACAGGCACGTGGAGGCCACACACACTACTGAGCCTCATCAGGAGCATGCCCTGGTGTTGTAGGGAGGTCATACAGGCACGTGGAGGCCACCCACACTACTGAGCCTCATCAGGAGCATGCCCAGGCGTTGTAGGGAGGTCATACAGGCACGAAGAGGCCACACACACTACTGAGCCTCATCAGGAGCATGTCCAGGCGTTGTAGGGAGGTCATACAGGCATGTGGAGGCCACACACACTACTGAGCCTCATCAGGAGCATGTCCAGGTATTGTAGGGAGGTCATACAGGCACGTGGAGGCCACACACACTACTGAGCCTCATCAGGAGCATGCCCAGGTGTTGTAGGGAGGTCATACAGGCACGTGGAGGCCACACACACTACTGAGCCTCATCAGGAGCATGCCCAGGTGTTGTAGGGAGGTCATACAGGCACGTGGAGGCCACACACACTACTGAGCCTCATCAGGAGCATGCCCAGGTGTAGGGAGGTCATACAGGCACGTGGAGGCCACACACACTACTGAGCCTCATCAGGAGCATGCCCAGGTGTTGTAGGGAGGTCATACAGGCACGTGGAGGCCACACACACTACTGAGCCTCATCAGGAGCATGCCCAGGTGTTGTAGGGAGGTCATACAGGCACGTGGAGGCCACACACACTACTGAGCCTCATCAGGAGCATGTCCAGGTATTGTAGGGAGGTCATACAGGCACGTGGAGGCCACACACACTACTGAGCCTCATCAGGAGCATGCCCAGGTGTTGTAGGGAGGTCATACAAGCACGTGGAGGCCACACACACTACTGAGCCTCATCAGGAGCATGCCCAGGCGTTGTAGGGAGGTCATACAGGCACGTGGAGGCCACACACACTACTGAGCCTCATCAGGAGCATGTCCAGGTATTGTAGGGAGGTCATACAGGCACGTGGAGGCCACACACACTACTGAGCCTCATCAGGAGCATGCCCAGGTGTTGTAGGGAGGTCATACAGGCACGTGGAGGCCACACACACTACTGAGCCTCATCAGGAGCATGCCCAGGCGTTGTAGGGAGGTCATACAGGCACGTGGAGGCCACACACACTACTGAGCCTCATCAGGAGCATGCCCAGGTATTGTAGGGTAGGGAGGTCATACAGGCATGTGGAGGCCACACACACTACTGAGCCTCATCAGGAGCATGCCCAGGTGTTGTAGGGAGGTCATACAGGCACGTGGGGGCCACACACACTACTGAGCCTCATCAGGAGCATGCCCAGGTGTTGTAGGGAGGTTATACAGGCACGTGGAGGCCACACACACTACTGAGCCTCATCAGGAGCATGCCCAGGTGTTGTAGGGAGGTCATACAGGCACGTGGAGGCCACACACACTACTGAGCCTCATCAGAAGCATGCCCAGGTGTTGTAGGGAGGTCATACCAGCACGTGGAGGCCACACACACTACTGAGCCTCATCAGGAGCATGCCCAGGCGTTGTAGGGAGGTAATACAGGCACGTGGAGGCCACACACACTACTGAGCCTCATCAGGAGCATGCCCAGGTGTTGTAGGGAAGTCATACCGGCACGTGGAGGCCACACACACTACTGAGCCTCATCAGAAGCATGCCCAGGTGTTGTAGGGAAGTCATACAGGCATGTGGAGGCCACACACACTACTGAGCCTCATCAGGAGCATGTCCAGGTGTTGTAGGGAGGTCATACAGGCACGTGGAGGCCACACACACTACTGAGCCTCATCAGGAGCATGTCCAGGTATTGTAGGGAGGTCATACAGGCACGTGGAGGCCACACACACTACTGAGCCTCATCAGGAGCATGTCCAGGTGTTGTAGGGAAGTCATACCGGCACGTGGAGGCCACACACACTACTGAGCCTCATCAGGAGCATGTCCAGGTGTTGTAGGGAGGTCATACAGGCACGAAGAGGCTACACACAATACTGAGCCTCATCAGGAGCATGTCCAGGTGTTGTAGGGAGGTCATACAGGCACGAAGAGGCCACACACACTACTGAGTCTCATCAGGAGCATGTCCAGGTGTTGTAGGGAGTTCATACAGGCACGTGGAGGCCACACACACTACTGAGCCTCATCAGGAGCATGTCCAGGTGTTGTAGGGAGGTCATACAGGCACGAAGAGGCCACACACACTACTGAGCCTCATCAGGAGCATGTCCAGGTGTTGTAGGGAGGTCATACAGGCACGTGGAGGCCACACACACTACTGAGCCTCATCAGGAGCATGCCCAGGTGTTGTAGGGAGGTCATACAGGCACGAAGAGGCTACACACAATACTGAGCCTCATCAGGAGCATGTCCAGGTATTGTAGGGAGGTCATACAGGCACGTGGAGGCCACACACACTACTGAGCCTCATCAGGAGCATGCCCAGGTGTTGTAGGGAGGTCATACAGGCACGTGGGGGCCACACACACTACTGAGCCTCATCAGGAGCATGCCCAGGTGTTGTAGGGAGGTTATACAGGCACGTGGAGGCCACACACACTACTGAGCCTCATCAGGAGCATGCCCAGGTGTTGTAGGGAGGTCATACAGGCACGTGGAGGCCACACACACTACTGAGCCTCATCAGAAGCATGCCCAGGTGTTGTAGGGAGGTCATACCAGCACGTGGAGGCCACACACACTACTGAGCCTCATCAGGAGCATGCCCAGGCGTTGTAGGGAGGTAATACAGGCACGTGGAGGCCACACACACTACTGAGCCTCATCAGGAGCATGCCCAGGTGTTGTAGGGAAGTCATACCGGCACGTGGAGGCCACACACACTACTGAGCCTCATCAGAAGCATGCCCAGGTGTTGTAGGGAAGTCATACAGGCATGTGGAGGCCACACACACTACTGAGCCTCATCAGGAGCATGTCCAGGTGTTGTAGGGAGGTCATACAGGCACGTGGAGGCCACACACACTACTGAGCCTCATCAGGAGCATGTCCAGGTATTGTAGGGAGGTCATACAGGCACGTGGAGGCCACACACACTACTGAGCCTCATCAGGAGCATGTCCAGGTGTTGTAGGGAAGTCATACCGGCACGTGGAGGCCACACACACTACTGAGCCTCATCAGGAGCATGTCCAGGTGTTGTAGGGAGGTCATACAGGCACGAAGAGGCTACACACAATACTGAGCCTCATCAGGAGCATGTCCAGGTGTTGTAGGGAGGTCATACAGGCACGAAGAGGCCACACACACTACTGAGTCTCATCAGGAGCATGTCCAGGTGTTGTAGGGAGTTCATACAGGCACGTGGAGGCCACACACACTACTGAGCCTCATCAGGAGCATGTCCAGGTGTTGTAGGGAGGTCATACAGGCACGAAGAGGCCACACACACTACTGAGCCTCATCAGGAGCATGTCCAGGTGTTGTAGGGAGGTCATACAGGCACGTGGAGGCCACACACACTACTGAGCCTCATCAGGAGCATGCCCAGGTGTTGTAGGGAGGTCATACAGGCACGAAGAGGCTACACACAATACTGAGCCTCATCAGGAGCATGTCCAGGTATTGTAGGGAGGTCATACAGGCACGTGGAGGCCACACACACTACTGAGCCTCATCAGGAGCATGCCCAGGCGTTGTAGGGAGGTCATACAGGCACGTGGAGGCCACACACACTACTGAGCCTCATCAGGAGCATGCCCAGGTATTGTAGGGAGGTCATACAGGCATGTGGAGGCCACACACACTACTGAGCCTCATCAGGAGCATGCCCAGGTGTTGTAGGGAGGTCATACAGGCACGAAGAGGCTACACACAATACTGAGCCTCATCAGGAGCATGTCCAGGTATTGTAGGGAGGTCATACAGGCACGTGGAGGCCACACACACTACTGAGCCTCATCAGGAGCATGCCCAGGTATTGTAGGGAGGTCATACAGGCACGTGGAGGCCACACACACTACTGAGCCTCATCAGGAGCATGCCCAGGTATTGTAGGGAGGTCATACAGGCATGTGGAGGCCACACACACTACTGAGCCTCATCAGGAGCATGCCCAGGCGTTGTAGGGAGGTCATACAGGCACGTGGAGGCCACACACACTACTGAGCCTCATCAGGAGCATGCCCAGGTATTGTAGGGAGGTCATACAGGCATGTGGAGGCCACACACACTACTGAGCCTCATCAGGAGCATGTCCAGGTATTGTAGGGAGGTCATACAGGCACGAAGAGGCCACACACACTACTGAGTCTCATCAGGAGCATGTCCAGGTGTTGTAGGGAGTTCATACAGGCACGTGGAGGCCACACACACTACTGAGCCTCATCAGGAGCATGTCCAGGTGTTGTAGGGAGGTCATACAGGCACGTGGAGGCCACACACACTACTGAGCCTCATCAGGAGCATGTCCAGGTGTTGTAGGGAGGTCATACAGGCACGTGGAGGCCACACACACTACTGAGCCTCATCAGGAGCATGCCCAGGTGTTGTAGGGAGGTCATACAGGCACGAAGAGGCTACACACAATACTGAGCCTCATCAGGAGCATGTCCAGGTATTGTAGGGAGGTCATACAGGCACGTGGAGGCCACACACACTACTGAGCCTCATCAGGAGCATGCCCAGGCGTTGTAGGGAGGTCATACAGGCACGTGGAGGCCACACACACTACTGAGCCTCATCAGGAGCATGCCCAGGTATTGTAGGGAGGTCATACAGGCATGTGGAGGCCACACACACTACTGAGCCTCATCAGGAGCATGCCCAGGTGTTGTAGGGAGGTCATACAGGCACGTGGGGGCCACACACACTACTGAGCCTCATCAGGAGCATGCCCAGGTGTTGTAGGGAGGTTATACAGGCACGTGGAGGCCACACACACTACTGAGCCTCATCAGGAGCATGCCCAGGTGTTGTAGGGAGGTCATACAGGCACGTGGAGGCCACACACACTACTGAGCCTCATCAGAAGCATGCCCAGGTGTTGTAGGGAGGTCATACCAGCACGTGGAGGCCACACACACTACTGAGCCTCATCAAGAGCATGCCCAGGCGTTGTAGGGAGGTAATACAGGCACGTGGAGGCCACACACACTACTGAGCCTCATCAGGAGCATGCCCAGGTGTTGTAGGGAAGTCATACCGGCACGTGGAGGCCACACACACTACTGAGTCTCATCAGGAGCATGTCCAGGTGTTGTAGGGAAGTCATACCAGCACGTGGAGGCCACACACACTACTGAGCCTCATCAGGAGCATGTTCAGGTATTGTAGGGAGGTCATACAGGCACGTGGAGGCCACACACACTACTGAGCCTCATCAGGAGCATGCCCAGGCGTTGTAGGAAGAAAAAACCCTACGACCTCCTTTATTGAGGCATATTTTGCCTCCCTCCATGGCAGTATTTTTCTCCCTGTCCACATACTTGCCTTACAGCTGTCCACCGCAGGGAAACCGGGCCCGGTTGGTAAATGTGTGCACTGGGTGGATAGGGGAACTATACTATACCTTGCTGAGTATTTTGTAGCCTCTTAACCCTTTCCTATATTTTCTCACTGACAAGCTGATGGCTAGGACACCTGGATCAGGGTTATGTGTATTGTGTATTATGCCCGATTGGGCTTGATTATATCATTATGGGATTAGGGTTTTCATGAAAAATTACAGTATTAATCCATTGAGGTTGATGATTCTCTATTTTGAATTGGAATTCTATTATTTAACCAGGTACATCTATATATGTTTGGATACTTGATTTTGGATGTCAATATAAAACAATTCGCATTTATGGTGTTTTTGGGTTATATCTTGCTAATCACTGTATATTTGGTTATTATCAACTACCTGTGATTATTGTTTATTTACTCCAACCATAATTACCTTATATATTGGTCCCTGGTCAACTAAGCCATAATTATATTGTATGGAGGTCGTGTTTGTGTATTTATGTATGTTTATAATTGTTGGTTGTGAGGCAAATCCCGGGATATGAAGATGAATTATGACTCCAGTCATAATCCCTCATCACTCCCTGGCAGTGCCCCCTCCCTTCTTGTTCTCAGTGTTCCACTTACACCTCCATGGCCATGTCCTGTGATATGGAGATGAGGTGGTGTGGGAACAATGGACACAGGATGACTCCCTGCCGTCACCCTGTAGTAGGAGCTGCTAGCTAGTTAGCAAGGCTATGGAAATAGCCAGACAGAACGACTCCAGTAAAAAATGGTTCATATCTCGCAAGCCATATTTCCGATAAATATGGCAACCATAAAAATGGTGTCTCTGCATGCGGACGATGCCGGCACACCCTTTTTATGGGAGCAGGACATTGGGAAATGCCCCAGGCGTGATATCAGCCAATGGGGAACTGGCAGACAGGTCATGAGTCCCCTCGTTCTGTAGCTAAATTCATAACTGTCACAATGAGAGCATTGGCGTCCGCCTACGACGCTCCCAGGCAAAGTTATGGCCCATATTCCATGTTGGGATATTGTCCATAACTCAAGCCAGGGGTGGAGCAGTGCTCCCTGTGAGGTCACGAAGGTAGGAGGGGACCTGGATCTGCCCAGGTTGATAACCCTACTTCGGCCATTTTCCAAGGTTCTTCTGCTCGGGGGCCTGGTTGGGAAAGACCTGTGAGGGAGTTCCTGGAAACCTGGTCTACAGCGCCCCCCTGTGGCCAGACGCAACAAGGTAACTGCTGGAACTGTGTATGCCTGTTTGTAACCCATGCTTTGATTGTAACTGTACTCTGACATATGTATATTCTGTAGATTCCCTATTGTATATATTGTAGTTTCTAGTGTGCTTTAGGCTGATTAAATTATATAATTAATCTTGGGCTGTTCTGTTATCTCGATCTTGAATCCCACGTCTGTGTGTTCGGCTAATAGTTACCGTGAAGCGGTTGGTGGCAGCGAATTGTGCCAAGGATTATTGTGGGGAGGCCAGTGAGATTCGGGGAGATTTTATATATTCCGCCCGCGGAGGTCGGGGGAATATATACCTTACTCTCACCGGGGACCCTTCAATAATCGGCATAAGTAGTATAGCGGCCTCCTTGCTTATTGTCGGGCAATTCCATAATTGGCCTGACTATAAGAGGGGCGCTAGAGAGCGCGTCACGTGCTCTGTCTGTCGGTCGGGAGGTATAAAGGAGGGGTGACCCCCACTTGTTACCCCCCGATTGTGACGTACTGGTAGCCAGCGCGGGGGATTTCTGAGTGACCCCCCCCCGGTGGTTTGTGACATATTGGTGGCATAGCGGTGGGATCGAGATAATAGTGTGTGTGAGTGTGAGACCCATACTCCCAGACACTAAAGACTGCCTGCAGCAGCTGTGGCTGCTGGGGTCTTCAGACTAGCTCAACACTAGAGTGTCAGAGTGCAGATACTGTAAGGTGTGTGGAGGCATCAGGTGTCAGTTCTGTGTCAGTGACCAAAAGTCTGCAAGAATGGCTGATGGCACCAGGAGCAGAGCTATGCAACTGGCCAATGCTAAGGCAGGAGCCGAAGAGAGGGAGGACGGTGCTGTGGACAGCAATGAGGAGGTTGCCCACGAGTCCTCCAGGAGCTCGACGCCAGAAAACCGTTCTGCCGAGGACATTGCGCAACCTGGCACTGCTGGACAAGATGAGGAGGAGCTCACCCAAGGTTCCTCAACGAGCCAGATGCCAGCCCTCCGCTCTGAAAGGGACAGTGAATCGCCTAGCTCTGCAGCGTGCCGCAGATCACCACGTGCCATTCCACCGAGCCTGGGAGGCTCGGATAGCCTTCTTCAAATGGCTATGGCCCTTCTCCAGGCTGGAGACCAGAAGGGCTACAAGGAACTCCTGGCAGAGCGCAGGGCAGAGCGGCAGGCAGCGCGTGACGCTGAGGCTGCGGAGCGGCACGCAGAGCGTGAGGCTGCGGAGCGAGAGCGGCAGGCAGCGCGTGAAGAGCGAGATCGACAGGCAGACCGTGACTACCAGCTGCAGCTAGCTCAGCTCCGGCCCTCATCAGCCACATGTGACCTTCAAAACACCAAACTTCCAAAGGTCCGTGTTGAGGACTTCCCAGTGCTGGAGAAGGATGGAGACTTGGACTCTTTCCTGACTGCTTTTGAACGGACTTGCTTGCAGCACCATCTGAACAAGGACCAGTGGGCCAAATACCTGACCCCCCGTTTAAGGGGTAAGGCCCTAGATATCCTTGGGGACTTGCCTGCTGAGGCAGATCAGGGCTACGACACCATCAAGCGGGCCCTGATCCAACAGTACAACCTCACTCCGGAGTCCTACCGCAAGAAGTTCCGGACCCTGCAGAAGGGACCAAAGGACTCCTGGGCTGACCACCGGCGGGCACTTGCCCGAGCTGCCGACCACTGGACCCAAGGCCTGCAGCTTTCCACCGGACCGGAGATCCTGGACTTGTTCATCACGGAGCAACTCTTGTGGAACTGCCCTGAGGATCTCCGCCAGTTCATCCGAGACCAGAAGCCAAAGGGGTCCACGGCTACAGCTGCCCTTGCCGATGACTACACCAACAACCGGGCCCCTGAGGCCAGGAGAGCGGCCACCAGCAGCACCTGGAGAGGGGGTAAGATGAATTCTGCGACTGCCCCACCTGCCCCTAGACTGCAGGGGGTGTCCCCCTCAACTCCCCTCTCCAGGCCCGTGGCGGAACCAAGACGGTGCCACCAGTGCAACCTACCTGGACACTTCAAGGCCATGTGCCCTCAGCGTCCCAAGGCCCCGGCTCCGTCCCCGTCCCAAGGGCCGCCCAAGGTGTATTGTGTGGGTGGGGGTGGTGGTAGGTCCCTGGACAGCTTCCAACCTGTCACCGTCGGCCGGTCTGTGACCATAGGACTGCGAGACAGCGCCTCGGAGGTGACTCTGGTGCGGCCTGAGATGGTGTCCCCCCAAGACTTGATCCCTGGAAAAACCCTCGCTGTCTCCGGGATTGGAGGCACTGACCCGGCGCTGCCTGTTGCTGACATTTATGTGGACTGGGGCGCAGGGCGAGGGGTGAGGGAGGTGGGGGTAACTGATCGGATCCCTGCAAACGTGCTACTTGGGACAGATTTGGGGCAGATAACCTCCCAGTTTGGGCCCCAACCAAGGGCTGAACCTTCAGCCAGTACTGACATGCCTCCGGACAATGTTAATGTGTTATCTATGAATGATGTAAGGGAGGAGGGAGTGAACTCTGATATTTCTGCTTGCATAGACACCATAGACACACACTCAGCTGCAGCTGGGACAGGGGAGGGGGTCAGAGAAAGGTGTGACAATGCCTCTACAAGTAATCAGCCTGTGAGCTGGGATCTGTTGCCCTCTGCAGGGATAAGCAGAGAGCAGGGTGCTGCAGGGGGAGGACCAGTGTGTGGGGTGGGGGCTACCACAGCAAATGTGGGGTCCCCAGAGATTTCACAGCGGGGTTCTGTTGCTGCAGGAGGGGAACAGGCAGGTGAGATTGGGGCCGGTCCAGGAGCGGAAGTGCTCCCAGGTAAGATCTCGGTGCATGGTTCCCCCACAACCGGGGTGTCAGGAAGCCAGGTAGGTCTGCCTGAACCGGCGACTTGGTCAGGAACGGAGGAGGAGCAGGCACGACCCACGGTCGCAGCGGCTGTGGCCGCTGTCACCCGCAGTGGGAGTGCTGGAAGCCAAGGGGCCTCCCGGAGGTCCGATAGCTCTTCCCCTTCTGACCAAGTGGCAGCCGAGTCAGGTGGAGGCCAGGACACAGGTCCCGGGGTACTGACCGAAGATGTGACAGTCTCGTCGATTCTGGCCACATCTAGTCAGGGGTTTCAGGCAGCGTTAGAAGCTGACGACAGCCTGAAAGCTCTTAAGGAGCAGGCGGCCCAGCCTCCCTCGGACTCGGACCCGGAGCGAGTGGTCTGGGACCAAGGACGGCTGTACCGGGCCACGGTCCAGCAGGGTTCACCGGAGGCGTGGCCCAGGGACCGACAGTTGGTGGTACCCTATCCGTTCCGGACGGAGTTGTTGCGGATCGCACATGAGATTCCGATGGCCGGACACCTAGGGATCGCTAAGACCAAGGCCAGGTTAAACCAGCATTTCTACTGGCCAAAAATGGGGGCCGATGTGGCTGCCTACTGCCGTTCGTGTGAAACCTGTCAGAGAGTGGGGAAGGCGGGGCCACGCCCCAAAGCCCCACTGGTATCTCTGCCAATCATCGATGAGCCTTTCAGGAGGGTGGCTGTGGATCTGGTCGGCCCGCTGGCCATCCCCAGCAGCTCCGGGAAACGCTTCATACTGACGGTAGTGGACTATGCCACCCGGTACCCAGAAGCAGTGGCCTTGTCGTCCATTCGGGCTGACAAGGTGGCCACCGCATTGCTGGAGATTTTCTCCCGAGTGGGTTTTCCCCAGGAAATGCTCACTGACCGGGGGACCCAATTCATGTCCCAGCTGATGGAGGCCCTCTGTAAGCAAGTCCAGGTGCGACATCTGGTGGCCAGCCCGTACCATCCACAGACTAATGGCCTGTGCGAGCGGTTCAATGGCACCTTAAAGCAGATGCTTAAGATGTTGGTCGACTCCCACGGGCGTGACTGGGAGCGGTATCTCCCACACCTGTTATTTGCTTACCGGGAGGTTCCACAGGCCTCAACAGGATTCTCACCGTTTGAGCTCCTGTACGGGCGACGTGTGCGGGGCCCCCTGGCTCTGGTGAAAGAGGCTTGGGAAGGGGATTTGGCCACCCCTGGAGTGTCGGTTATCGAGTATGTCATGCGCTTCCGGGACAAAATGCAGGCCTTGACGCAACTGGTACACGACAATATGGCTCAAGCCCAGGCCGATCAGAAGCGTTGGTACGACCAGAACGCTTGTGAGAGGACCTACCAAGTGGGTCAAAAGGTGTGGGTACTGGTCCCCGTACCACAGGACAAGCTTCAGGCAGCCTGGGAAGGCCCATACCTCGTGTACCAGCAGCTCAACCCTGTGACGTACCTGGTCACCCTGGACCCTGCCCGTGGAAGGCGGAAGCCCTTCCATGTGAACATGATGAAGGCACATCATGAGCGGGAGGCATGTGCGCTCCCCGTGTGCAACCTGCCCGAGGAGGGAGAAGCGGAAACCCTCTTGGATATGCTAGCCCAGGTTAGGGCAGGCGGATCCATTGAGGATGTGGAGGTTGGCCACCAGCTCTTGGAGGACCAACGGTCCCAGCTGTGGGCCACCCTACACCCCTTCCGGGGGTTGTTTACCAACCAGCCCGGAAGGACTGACTTGGCTGTCCATCACGTGGACACTGGGGATCATCCCCCGATCCGGCGTTCAGCATATCGGGTCTCCCTGGAGGTGCAGCAACACATGCGCCAGGAGATTGACGAGATGCTGAAGCTGGGGGTGATCCAGGCATCCAACAGCGCTTGGGCCTCGCCTGTAGTCCTCGTCCCTAAGAAGGACCGAACCACTCGGTTCTGCGTGGACTACAGGGGGCTCAATGCGGTCACGGTCGCCGATGCGTACCCAATGCCACGCATCGATGACCTGCTCGATCAGTTGGCCGGGGCTCAGTACCTGACCATCATGGATCTGAGCCGGGGATATTGGCAGATCCCCCTGACTCGCAAGGCCAGGGAACGCTCTGCCTTTATTACCCCACGAGTCCACGGTGATGCCATTCGGGATGAGGAATGCCCCTGCCACTTTCCAGCGGATGGTCAACACCCTGCTCAAGGGACTTGAAGGGTACGCGGCCGCGTACCTGGATGACATTGCCGTCTTCAGTCCCACCTGGGAGGACCACCTAGAGCATCTAGCACAGGTGCTCAGGCGGATCCACCGGGCAGGTTTGACCATCAAGCCGGGAAAGTGTCAGCTGGCCATGAGCGAGGTCCAGTACCTCGGTCACCGGGTAGGTGGGAGAACACTGAAGCCCGAGCCTGAGAAAGTGGAAGCCATCGCATCCTGGCCCACCCCCAGGACCAAGAAGCAGGTGATGTCCTTCTTGGGGACCGCTGGGTACTATAGGAGGTTTGTTCCATGCTATAGTAGCCTGGCAAAGCCCTTGACGGACCTCACCAAGAAGAAGCTGCCCTCTGCAGTCGATTGGACAATGGACTGCGAGACAGCCTTCCGGGCCCTAAAGGACGCCCTGTCCAGCCCGCCCGTGCTACAGGCAGCCGACTTCACGCGGCCGTTTGTAGTACAGACCGACGCCAGTGACTTCGGCCTCGGTGCGGTGCTCAGCCAGGTGGACTCTGCGAGCCAAGAGCACCCAGTCTTGTACCTGAGCAGGAAGCTGTTACCAAGGGAAGTTGCCTATTCCACGATGGAGAAGGAGTGCCTGGCCATAGTGTGGGCCCTGCAGCGTCTGCAACCCTATCTATACGGGCGCCACTTCATCGTGGAGACGGACCACAATCCCCTCAGCTGGTTGCACACCGTCTCTGGGACGAATGGGCGATTGTTGCGATGGAGCCTTGCGCTCCAGCAATACAACTTCACCATTCGCCACAAAAGGGGCCGTGACCACGGTAACGCAGACGGGCTGTCCCGACAAGGAGAGGTCGTGGACGGGCGCACGGGGGAACACCGGAGTGTGCTGCCCCCTAGCGCCCTCAAAAGGGGGGAGGTGTGAGGCAAATCCCGGGATATGAAGATGAATTATGACTCCAGTCATAATCCCTCATCACTCCCTGGCAGTGCCCCCTCCCTTCTTGTTCTCAGTGTTCCACTTACACCTCCATGGCCATGTCCTGTGATATGGAGATGAGGTGGTGTGGGAACAATGGACACAGGATGACTCCCTGCCGTCACCCTGTAGTAGGAGCTGCTAGCTAGTTAGCAAGGCTATGGAAATAGCCAGACAGAACGACTCCAGTAAAAAATGGTTCATATCTCGCAAGCCATATTTCCGATAAATATGGCAACCATAAAAATGGTGTCTCTGCATGCGGACGATGCCGGCACACCCTTTTTATGGGAGCAGGACATTGGGAAATGCCCCAGGCGTGATATCAGCCAATGGGGAACTGGCAGACAGGTCATGAGTCCCCTCGTTCTGTAGCTAAATTCATAACTGTCACAATGAGAGCATTGGCGTCCGCCTACGACGCTCCCAGGCAAAGTTATGGCCCATATTCCATGTTGGGATATTGTCCATAACTCAAGCCAGGGGTGGAGCAGTGCTCCCTGTGAGGTCACGAAGGTAGGAGGGGACCTGGATCTGCCCAGGTTGATAACCCTACTTCGGCCATTTTCCAAGGTTCTTCTGCTCGGGGGCCTGGTTGGGAAAGACCTGTGAGGGAGTTCCTGGAAACCTGGTCTACAGCGCCCCCCTGTGGCCAGACGCAACAAGGTAACTGCTGGAACTGTGTATGCCTGTTTGTAACCCATGCTTTGATTGTAACTGTACTCTGACATATGTATATTCTGTAGATTCCCTATTGTATATATTGTAGTTTCTAGGGTGCTTTAGGCTGATTAAATTATATAATTAATCTTGGGCTGTTCTGTTATCTCGATCTTGAATCCCACGTCTGTGTGTTCGGCTAATAGTTACCGTAAATCGGTTGGTGGCAGCGAATTGTGCCAAGGATTATTGTGGGGAGGCCAGTGAGATTCGGGGAGATTTTATATATTCCGCCCGCGGAGGTCGGGGGAATATATACCTTACTCTCACCGGGGACCCTTCAATAATCGGCATAAGTAGTATAGCGGCCTCCTTGCTTATTGTCGGGCAATTCCATAATTGGCCTGACTATAAGAGGGGCGCTAGAGAGCGCGTCACGTGCTCTGTCTGTCGGTCGGGAGGTATAAAGGAGGGGTGACCCCCACTTGTTACCCCCCGATTGTGACGTACTGGTAGCCAGCGCGGGGGATTTCTGAGTGACCCCCCCCCGGTGGTTTGTGACATATTGGTGGCATAGCGGTGGGATCGAGATAATAGTGTGTGTGAGTGTGAGACCCATACTCCCAGACACTAAAGACTGCCTGCAGCAGCTGTGGCTGCTGGGGTCTTCAGACTAGCTCAACACTAGAGTGTCAGAGTGCAGATACTGTAAGGTGTGTGGAGGCATCAGGTGTCAGTTCTGTGTCAGTGACCAAAAGTCTGCAAGAATGGCTGATGGCACCAGGAGCAGAGCTATGCAACTGGCCAATGCTAAGGCAGGAGCCGAAGAGAGGGAGGACGGTGCTGTGGACAGCAATGAGGAGGTTGCCCACGAGTCCTCCAGGAGCTCGACGCCAGAAAACCGTTCTGCCGAGGACATTGCGCAACCTGGCACTGCTGGACAAGATGAGGAGGAGCTCACCCAAGGTTCCTCAACGAGCCAGATGCCAGCCCTCCGCTCTGAAAGGGACAGTGAATCGCCTAGCTCTGCAGCGTGCCGCAGATCACCACGTGCCATTCCACCGAGCCTGGGAGGCTCGGATAGCCTTCTTCAAATGGCTATGGCCCTTCTCCAGGCTGGAGACCAGAAGGGCTACAAGGAACTCCTGGCAGAGCGCAGGGCAGAGCGGCAGGCAGCGCGTGACGCTGAGGCTGCGGAGCGGCACGCAGAGCGTGAGGCTGCGGAGCGAGAGCGGCAGGCAGCGCGTGAAGAGCGAGATCGACAGGCAGACCGTGACTACCAGCTGCAGCTAGCTCAGCTCCGGCCCTCATCAGCCACATGTGACCTTCAAAACACCAAACTTCCAAAGGTCCGTGTTGAGGACTTCCCAGTGCTGGAGAAGGATGGAGACTTGGACTCTTTCCTGACTGCTTTTGAACGGACTTGCTTGCAGCACCATCTGAACAAGGACCAGTGGGCCAAATACCTGACCCCCCGTTTAAGGGGTAAGGCCCTAGATATCCTTGGGGACTTGCCTGCTGAGGCAGATCAGGGCTACGACACCATCAAGCGGGCCCTGATCCAACAGTACAACCTCACTCCGGAGTCCTACCGCAAGAAGTTCCGGACCCTGCAGAAGGGACCAAAGGACTCCTGGGCTGACCACCGGCGGGCACTTGCCCGAGCTGCCGACCACTGGACCCAAGGCCTGCAGCTTTCCACCGGACCGGAGATCCTGGACTTGTTCATCACGGAGCAACTCTTGTGGAACTGCCCTGAGGATCTCCGCCAGTTCATCCGAGACCAGAAGCCAAAGGGGTCCACGGCTACAGCTGCCCTTGCCGATGACTACACCAACAACCGGGCCCCTGAGGCCAGGAGAGCGGCCACCAGCAGCACCTGGAGAGGGGGTAAGATGAATTCTGCGACTGCCCCACCTGCCCCTAGACTGCAGGGGGTGTCCCCCTCAACTCCCCTCTCCAGGCCCGTGGCGGAACCAAGACGGTGCCACCAGTGCAACCTACCTGGACACTTCAAGGCCATGTGCCCTCAGCGTCCCAAGGCCCCGGCTCCGTCCCCGTCCCAAGGGCCGCCCAAGGTGTATTGTGTGGGTGGGGGTGGTGGTAGGTCCCTGGACAGCTTCCAACCTGTCACCGTCGGCCGGTCTGTGACCATAGGACTGCGAGACAGCGCCTCGGAGGTGACTCTGGTGCGGCCTGAGATGGTGTCCCCCCAAGACTTGATCCCTGGAAAAACCCTCGCTGTCTCCGGGATTGGAGGCACTGACCCGGCGCTGCCTGTTGCTGACATTTATGTGGACTGGGGCGCAGGGCGAGGGGTGAGGGAGGTGGGGGTAACTGATCGGATCCCTGCAAACGTGCTACTTGGGACAGATTTGGGGCAGATAACCTCCCAGTTTGGGCCCCAACCAAGGGCTGAACCTTCAGCCAGTACTGACATGCCTCCGGACAATGTTAATGTGTTATCTATGAATGATGTAAGGGAGGAGGGAGTGAACTCTGATATTTCTGCTTGCATAGACACCATAGACACACACTCAGCTGCAGCTGGGACAGGGGAGGGGGTCAGAGAAAGGTGTGACAATGCCTCTACAAGTAATCAGCCTGTGAGCTGGGATCTGTTGCCCTCTGCAGGGATAAGCAGAGAGCAGGGTGCTGCAGGGGGAGGACCAGTGTGTGGGGTGGGGGCTACCACAGCAAATGTGGGGTCCCCAGAGATTTCACAGCGGGGTTCTGTTGCTGCAGGAGGGGAACAGGCAGGTGAGATTGGGGCCGGTCCAGGAGCGGAAGTGCTCCCAGGTAAGATCTCGGTGCATGGTTCCCCCACAACCGGGGTGTCAGGAAGCCAGGTAGGTCTGCCTGAACCGGCGACTTGGTCAGGAACGGAGGAGGAGCAGGCACGACCCACGGTCGCAGCGGCTGTGGCCGCTGTCACCCGCAGTGGGAGTGCTGGAAGCCAAGGGGCCTCCCGGAGGTCCGATAGCTCTTCCCCTTCTGACCAAGTGGCAGCCGAGTCAGGTGGAGGCCAGGACACAGGTCCCGGGGTACTGACCGAAGATGTGACAGTCTCGTCGATTCTGGCCACATCTAGTCAGGGGTTTCAGGCAGCGTTAGAAGCTGACGACAGCCTGAAAGCTCTTAAGGAGCAGGCGGCCCAGCCTCCCTCGGACTCGGACCCGGAGCGAGTGGTCTGGGACCAAGGACGGCTGTACCGGGCCACGGTCCAGCAGGGTTCACCGGAGGCGTGGCCCAGGGACCGACAGTTGGTGGTACCCTATCCGTTCCGGACGGAGTTGTTGCGGATCGCACATGAGATTCCGATGGCCGGACACCTAGGGATCGCTAAGACCAAGGCCAGGTTAAACCAGCATTTCTACTGGCCAAAAATGGGGGCCGATGTGGCTGCCTACTGCCGTTCGTGTGAAACCTGTCAGAGAGTGGGGAAGGCGGGGCCACGCCCCAAAGCCCCACTGGTATCTCTGCCAATCATCGATGAGCCTTTCAGGAGGGTGGCTGTGGATCTGGTCGGCCCGCTGGCCATCCCCAGCAGCTCCGGGAAACGCTTCATACTGACGGTAGTGGACTATGCCACCCGGTACCCAGAAGCAGTGGCCTTGTCGTCCATTCGGGCTGACAAGGTGGCCACCGCATTGCTGGAGATTTTCTCCCGAGTGGGTTTTCCCCAGGAAATGCTCACTGACCGGGGGACCCAATTCATGTCCCAGCTGATGGAGGCCCTCTGTAAGCAAGTCCAGGTGCGACATCTGGTGGCCAGCCCGTACCATCCACAGACTAATGGCCTGTGCGAGCGGTTCAATGGCACCTTAAAGCAGATGCTTAAGATGTTGGTCGACTCCCACGGGCGTGACTGGGAGCGGTATCTCCCACACCTGTTATTTGCTTACCGGGAGGTTCCACAGGCCTCAACAGGATTCTCACCGTTTGAGCTCCTGTACGGGCGACGTGTGCGGGGCCCCCTGGCTCTGGTGAAAGAGGCTTGGGAAGGGGATTTGGCCACCCCTGGAGTGTCGGTTATCGAGTATGTCATGCGCTTCCGGGACAAAATGCAGGCCTTGACGCAACTGGTACACGACAATATGGCTCAAGCCCAGGCCGATCAGAAGCGTTGGTACGACCAGAACGCTTGTGAGAGGACCTACCAAGTGGGTCAAAAGGTGTGGGTACTGGTCCCCGTACCACAGGACAAGCTTCAGGCAGCCTGGGAAGGCCCATACCTCGTGTACCAGCAGCTCAACCCTGTGACGTACCTGGTCACCCTGGACCCTGCCCGTGGAAGGCGGAAGCCCTTCCATGTGAACATGATGAAGGCACATCATGAGCGGGAGGCATGTGCGCTCCCCGTGTGCAACCTGCCCGAGGAGGGAGAAGCGGAAACCCTCTTGGATATGCTAGCCCAAGTTAGGGCAGGCGGATCCATTGAGGATGTGGAGGTTGGCCACCAGCTCTTGGAGGACCAACGGTCCCAGCTGTGGGCCACCCTACACCCCTTCCGGGGGTTGTTTACCAACCAGCCCGGAAGGACTGACTTGGCTGTCCATCACGTGGACACTGGGGATCATCCCCCGATCCGGCGTTCAGCATATCGGGTCTCCCTGGAGGTGCAGCAACACATGCGCCAGGAGATTGACGAGATGCTGAAGCTGGGGGTGATCCAGGCATCCAACAGCGCTTGGGCCTCGCCTGTAGTCCTCGTCCCTAAGAAGGACCGAACCACTCGGTTCTGCGTGGACTACAGGGGGCTCAATGCGGTCACGGTCGCCGATGCGTACCCAATGCCACGCATCGATGACCTGCTCGATCAGTTGGCCGGGGCTCAGTACCTGACCATCATGGATCTGAGCCGGGGATATTGGCAGATCCCCCTGACTCGCAAGGCCAGGGAACGCTCTGCCTTTATTACCCCACGAGTCCACGGTGATGCCATTCGGGATGAGGAATGCCCCTGCCACTTTCCAGCGGATGGTCAACACCCTGCTCAAGGGACTTGAAGGGTACGCGGCCGCGTACCTGGATGACATTGCCGTCTTCAGTCCCACCTGGGAGGACCACCTAGAGCATCTAGCACAGGTGCTCAGGCGGATCCACCGGGCAGGTTTGACCATCAAGCCGGGAAAGTGTCAGCTGGCCATGAGCGAGGTCCAGTACCTCGGTCACCGGGTAGGTGGGAGAACACTGAAGCCCGAGCCTGAGAAAGTGGAAGCCATCGCATCCTGGCCCACCCCCAGGACCAAGAAGCAGGTGATGTCCTTCTTGGGGACCGCTGGGTACTATAGGAGGTTTGTTCCATGCTATAGTAGCCTGGCAAAGCCCTTGACGGACCTCACCAAGAAGAAGCTGCCCTCTGCAGTCGATTGGACAATGGACTGCGAGACAGCCTTCCGGGCCCTAAAGGACGCCCTGTCCAGCCCGCCCGTGCTACAGGCAGCCGACTTCACGCGGCCGTTTGTAGTACAGACCGACGCCAGTGACTTCGGCCTCGGTGCGGTGCTCAGCCAGGTGGACTCTGCGAGCCAAGAGCACCCAGTCTTGTACCTGAGCAGGAAGCTGTTACCAAGGGAAGTTGCCTATTCCACGATGGAGAAGGAGTGCCTGGCCATAGTGTGGGCCCTGCAGCGTCTGCAACCCTATCTATACGGGCGCCACTTCATCGTGGAGACGGACCACAATCCCCTCAGCTGGTTGCACACCGTCTCTGGGACGAATGGGCGATTGTTGCGATGGAGCCTTGCGCTCCAGCAATACAACTTCACCATTCGCCACAAAAGGGGCCGTGACCACGGTAACGCAGACGGGCTGTCCCGACAAGGAGAGGTCGCGGACGGGCGCACGGGGGAACACCGGAGTGTGCTGCCCCCTAGCGCCCTCAAAAGGGGGGAGGTGTGAGGCAAATCCCGGGATATGAAGATGAATTATGACTCCAGTCATAATCCCTCATCACTCCCTGGCAGTGCCCCCTCCCTTCTTGTTCTCAGTGTTCCACTTACACCTCCATGGCCATGTCCTGTGATATGGAAATGAGGTGGTGTGGGAACAATGGACACAGGATGACTCCCTGCCGTCACCCTGTAGTAGGAGCTGCTAGCTAGTTAGCAAGGCTATGGAAATAGCCAGACAGAACGACTCCAGTAAAAAATGGTTCATATCTCGCAAGCCATATTTCCGATAAATATGGCAACCATAAAAATGGTGTCTCTGCATGCGGACGATGCCGGCACACCCTTTTTATGGGAGCAGGACATTGGGAAATGCCCCAGGCGTGATATCAGCCAATGGGGAACTGGCAGACAGGTCATGAGTCCCCTCGTTCTGTAGCTAAATTCATAACTGTCACAATGAGAGCATTGGCGTCCGCCTACGACGCTCCCAGGCAAAGTTATGGCCCATATTCCATGTTGGGATATTGTCCATAACTCAAGCCAGGGGTGGAGCAGTGCTCCCTGTGAGGTCACGAAGGTAGGAGGGGACCTGGATCTGCCCAGGTTGATAACCCTACTTCGGCCATTTTCCAAGGTTCTTCTGCTCGGGGGCCTGGTTGGGAAAGACCTGTGAGGGAGTTCCTGGAAACCTGGTCTACAGCGCCCCCCTGTGGCCAGACGCAACAAGGTAACTGCTGGAACTGTGTATGCCTGTTTGTAACCCATGCTTTGATTGTAACTGTACTCTGACATATGTATATTCTGTAGATTCCCTATTGTATATATTGTAGTTTCTAGGGTGCTTTAGGCTGATTAAATTATATAATTAATCTTGGGCTGTTCTGTTATCTCGATCTTGAATCCCACGTCTGTGTGTTCGGCTAATAGTTACCGTAAATCGGTTGGTGGCAGCGAATTGTGCCAAGGATTATTGTGGGGAGGCCAGTGAGATTCGGGGAGATTTTATATATTCCGCCCGCGGAGGTCGGGGGAATATATACCTTACTCTCACCGGGGACCCTTCAATAATCGGCATAAGTAGTATAGCGGCCTCCTTGCTTATTGTCGGGCAATTCCATAATTGGCCTGACTATAAGAGGGGCGCTAGAGAGCGCGTCACGTGCTCTGTCTGTCGGTCGGGAGGTATAAAGGAGGGGTGACCCCCACTTGTTACCCCCCGATTGTGACGTACTGGTAGCCAGCGCGGGGGATTTCTGAGTGACCCCCCCCGGTGGTTTGTGACATTGGTGTTTTCATGGATTCAATAAAATTAATATATTTTTTTTCATATAATCCGGATGTGCGCCTATGAATTTGTGTAGCCTTTTCTCTTCCCTATTGACAGGTATTGTAGGAAGGTCATATAGGCTTGTGAAGGCCACACACACTGCTGAGCCTCATCAGGAGCATGCCCAGGCGTTGTAAAGAGGTCATACATGCACGTGGAGGCCACACACACTACTGAGCCTCATCAGGAGCATACCCAGGTGTTGTAGGGAGGTCATACAGGCTTGTGAAGGCCACTCACACTACTGAGCCTCATCAGGAGCATGCCCAGGTGTAGGGAGGTCATACAGGCACGTGGAGGCCACTCACACTACTGAGCTTCATCAGGAGCATGCCCAGGTGTAGGGAGGTCATACAGGCACGTGGATTTTAAAGGAGAAAAGACATTGCATATATCGCACAACCCATAATATCATGTGAAAAAAGAACCTTTATTAACAGTGCACAATATTAATTAAAACCAATTAAAACATATGATATAGACCGGATCATGTACCCACAGGTGAGCAATAGTAAGAAATAGTACAATATAACAATAATACAATCACATAGCCCCGCCACAGAGGGAGAGTCTAATACAGCCTAGTACACCCTAACCAAGGCACAATTGCAGATGTCATATATAGAAAGTATATAGCCAATAACAATGATGGAGGCTAAAGGGTAGTAACCAGGTAGTAACCAGGCACGACACCATGAAGGAGGCTCTATAGGAGGACCAACAAGCACATGGTAATCACCCCAATCGCATGATGTAAATAGTCAATTGCCCCTAAAACCATCATCACCTTGCTGGACAACAAGGAGTGGAACCTCCATTAAATGCCTGGCAATCCAGGGATGTAATAAATTCGGAGTAAGAGGCAGCACACCAAGAATAGGGTGCAGCAAAAGCTGATTGTGAGTACATCCTCACCTGTCTCCTTATATAGGAGCCTGTTTTTACAGTGCACTGTACTTTCCCTGACGAAGCCGCAGCGGCGGCGATACGCGTGGGGTGATCCTCTGTACCCCGGGTATGCGCCCCCCCACATTGGGTATTGGCTCTGTTTTGGATCTTGCAGCGTTGTCCTTCTGATATATTTATATCGCCCTATGGGACTTACACTGCTTCCTTACAACCGCTTTTGCTGCACCCTATTCTTGGTGTGCTGCCTCTTACTCCGAATTTATTACATCCCTGGATTGCCAGGCATTTAATGGAGGTTCCACTCCTTGTTGTCCAGCAAGGTGATGATGGTTTTAGGGGCAATTGACTATTTACATCATGCGATTGGGGTGATTACCATGTGCTTGTTGGTCCTCCTATAGAGCCTCCTTCATGGTGTCGTGCCTGGTTACTACCCTTTAGCCTCCATCATTGTTATTGGCTATATACTTTCTATATATGACATCTGCAATTGTGCCTTGGTTAGGGGTGTACTAGGCTGTATTAGACTCTCCCTCTGTGGCGGGGCTATGTGATTGTATTATTGTTATATTGTACTATTTCTTACTATTGCTCACCTGTGGGTACATGATCCGGTCTATATCATATGTTTTAATTGGTTTTAATTAATATTGTGCACTGTTAATAAAGGTTCTTTTTTCACATGATATTATGGGTTGTGCGATATATGCAATGTCTTTTCTCCTTTAAAATTCATGTAATTCCATTGCATTCAGCACCCCTTTTTGATTAATATAATCGGCTTTTGTGGTGCATTCTCCCCCCCCCCCCTAGGCCATTTGTATTGTATTGCCCTTTGGCAATTCTCTGAGTTTGCACACCGCCAATTGTGGTGGCCGTATTGATTGATTTATTGTTTGATTGTGATCATAACAGCTGTGTTGTCGTTGGCAGCCCCATGGATTGGGACTCTCGTGAAGCCATATGGCAGGCCCGTTCGGGCAGTGTATTTTTATCTGGTGGCCCATCCACTCCACCAACGGATGAATTTTCCTTACTCACTTCCGATTTGACATCTGCTCACAGGACCGGCGTGAGACTATGGTGGAACATACGCAGCCTGGAGGAATACCTCAGGGCCGGCATTGTTCCCCGTGGGCTACGCGTCTCTATTTTTCCCGCCTGGGAACCTTCCCTAGCATTCCAGGATACCTGGGAACAAGGGCTGCTTAAGTGCTCCAATATTTTGATAAACATGCTCTTGGAGCACGATAGGACCCTTTTGGCTACTACCAAAACAAATATCAAAGATCTCGAGTCCAAACTCAGTAAGTTGGATAACTCTGCGGATGTTGCTACATTCCAGAGTAAACTTAAGGACTCTATTGATCGGTATGAACAGGAAATAATTGACAAAAAACGTAAAAAATTCCAGAGGGACCACACGGATTTCGACAACAAAACCATTTTTAAATGGAAGCACAGAGGCAATAGCCGTTTTGCCAAGCCCAACAGGCTACCCCCCAGCAGCCTGGAAGGTCAGACCAACTTCAGGGAGGCTAGCTCGAGTGATTTTTTATCTACTACCGGAAGCGACACGGACATAGGACGAGACGAGGGGGCCGTAGCAGGAGCCTCCGTAAGAAGAACCACCAGAGCCCGCAAGCAGATGAACTATCACAGGCACGGGGCGAGGCCGAAACAACGGAACTAGGCGCTCCCCCTGCCCTTTTGTCCCAGGTGAGCGACGAT